>NW_025937027.1:30724-71577 GCF_000764305.2 Hyalella azteca
GTTATCTCCCTCCTAAAGGGATGGGACGGGTGAGCTGACTATCCGTTATCTCCCTCCTAAAGGGATGGGTCGGGTGAGCTGACTATCCGTTATCTCCCTCCTAAAGGGATGGGTCGGGTGCTGTCTCTTATACACATCTAGATGTGTATAAGAGATATATATAATGCAAGGTTATTGGTAGCTAAAGACAACGACCGTGATCTGTGCAAATTAATGCAATACTGAGAGGAATCGTTGCATTTTAAGTATGATGTTATGGTTTAATTTATGTTAACTATATTATTAAGTGTAAGCGCTGTATGAGTTGGTTAATCACTGAATGAGCAGGTAAATTGTGCTGTATGAGCAAGTTAATCACTTTAATGATATATATAATGCAAGGTTATTGGTAGCTAAAGACAACGACCGTGATCTGTGCAAATTAATGCAATACTGAGAGGAATCGTTGCATTTTAAGTATGATGTTATGGTTTAATTTATGTTAACTATATTATTACCTTTCCGCAGAGCAAATAAAGAAAGAGACGAACAACAACGATGTCGTGATACGACATCTCGATCTCTCAGACTTGACCTCCGTGCGAAAGTTTGCTGAAGAAATCAACAGTCAAGAAGAGGCTGTCCATATTTTGGTGCGTGAACAATGTATTCTAGGATTCCGAAATATGCAACATTTGTTTCAAATGTATCCTCATTGGTTTTTATTCGATTGGTATAAATCAATGACTTGTAATTACTCTAAAAATCTAGCGTTTCTCGTTGACAGAATTGAGTACATGGCTATCGTTTCAACATTCCAATCATATCAACTTCTTTGTATAATTTTTAAATGCTCTTCATTACCGCACTTCAGTTCTATCAGTTAAACGAATTTCATATTAATAAATGTTTGTCATAGTAATTATATATCATTCATTCAGTCTTATCCCAACGCCATATTTTAAAACTAATTCTCAAACGCATATCGAATTATAACTTACGCACGTCGCTTCCGGAGCCAGCGTCAGCAATCTGAAATTATTATATTTGCATTCTTGTACATTCTCATTTCAAAACATATTTGAGCTTACTTTTGCTTCTCGACCTACTAATATTGGTCATATTTTCATTTTCCTTCACGAAAATTGTGTTATAATAACAAAATTAGTTCGGTTTGTGGTAGTTTTGGTTTTGATTTTAACATCTAAACCAGTAAATTGCGACTTTTTCTCCTGTATGATTCTAGCTGAGCTGCAATTTTAACTGTTTATTTTATCATTGACTATTGAATAATTACCACGCTTCAGATCAACAACGCCGGGATTCTGTCGCCCGACAAGAGAAAGTTGTCGCCTCAAGGCTTCGAGATCACCCTTGCCACAAACCACCTGGGACCCTTCCTGCTTACCAATCTGCTGCTCGGTAATAAGTGTTAAACATTCACTTTGTTCTTCTCACTATATTTCTGCTCAGTTGTGCGGGCTCAGCCCGTCCCAGGAATTGTTAGTTGTTACCAGAGGTGGGCAGTAGCGCGCTACATGTAGCGGCCGCTACCAGCGACCGCTACATTTTAAGTAGCGGTAGCGGCTCTACATTAAAGCAATTGTAGCGGTAGTTGTAGCGCCCGCTACATTTAGAGCATGTAGCGGTAGCGGCCGATACATTTCAAAATAGCGCTCCTCAGCTCTGGTTGTACTCTTATCTAATGTTTGCTCGGATCGTTTGTGGGGTTAACACCTTGTGTGTTGTACGTTTTTCCCTTTTGTTGCAAGGCATTTTTCATACACGTGAATCAGAACATAATTGTTATTATATTTTTATGAGAAAAACGAGATAATTAAAGGTAATAATCTCACATTCCTTCTGATGGTCTGACTGTGCAGACAAGATCAAGGCGAGCGCCCCTAGCCGCATAGTGAACGTATCGTCGCTGGGGTACGCAGCTAACGTGCTCTACTTGGATGACCTCAACTTAGAAAAGACAGCCTATGGCGTCTACAGAGCGTACTGCCAGAGCAAGCTCTGCAATATACTCTTCACTAAAGAGCTTGCCGTACGCCTACAAGGAACAGGTACGGTGACGACAAATTATGTTATCATTGTTTTCATGGGACTCAGTGTTTACTCGATTACCATCGATGCTATTAAATTTTTGTCTGTTGACGTTAACGCCGGTGGCCCAGGCATTTAGATTCGGATGGCATTGCATCGCTGTTTCATTCCACCTTGATTAATGACCATGTTTCGTGAATAAAAATGATTAACAATGTTCGATTGCTAAAAATCATGCTCAAATTAACTGCTTCATTGATGAGAAAATGTTTTGTTTTCAACACCGTGATTAATCAGTTTTTAGCGCATTTTCTCATTTTTTTAATAAATGCGCTATTGTGCTCGCTATGTCCGTCCGTCCGTCCGTCCGTCTGTCCCTCCGTCTGTCTGTCTGTCCGTCCGTGACTTCACGTTTTCGTCGACGAGAAAATGCGCTCTCTGTCACTCACTGCAGTGAGTACTGAGTTATATTTATGATCCACTTCCAAGAGGGTTTGTCAGTGGCATGTTATTTAGCTTTTATAACGATTTACATTTTGCTAACCGTCAATACACTTATTATTTCGTGTTTGAATTCGTAGCTTATCTACCACAGATAAGCGGCGCTAGCTCTCCAGCGTTCCTGACCCTTGGGATATTTGTCGCGGCTGCAAAGTTTATCCACTTATTGACTCTATTTCCAAAAAAAATGTTGTTTAAAAATAATATGCCTTACTGATATGCATTTCAGAGCTCTGTTGATTGAAACTCATGACTGAGACAAAGGTTTACGTCAGTATTTTCTTGACGCAAATGTCATCAAACATTTTGCATTCCAATAAATAGATGCTCTCTAATTTTGGTCGTACACGTGTAAATTAAAAAATGATTTTGCTAATGCTTCTAATAAGAGCTGATGCTCCTTGTAAAGTGAGACTTAATAATTTTAAGTAAAGCTCCAAATTAATGAGAAGATTGACTACGTGCGTCGATAGAAAGCCTCATTTCAGATAAATTTTATTGCTTTTAGTGTTCTATACATCCATATTGCTATCTTGCTGTTTATGGCAGCAGCGATAGCTTCTGACAATACGGATGATTTTAGACACATGATAAGGAAATAGCAGAAATATTCTCTTTTGATAAAGTTTGTTCATTAGTATGAATCGATCAATAATTTCAGGATAACGAACGATTTAATCAGTCAATGATCGTATTTCACTCACCGGAATTTGCTTCATATAGTTGTGGTGAAAATTACATTTAGCATTTCCAAAAAATGTAAATACTGACTATAATAGTTAACCATTACGGCGGATATAATTAATATTTGAAAATTCTTCGTTTGAAGATGATTAAATTGACTCTCATCCCTTTCATCGTGGAAATACGATTTTTATTGGTTGTCATCGACCACGTGCGCCAATTTTAACGCTGTGCATTATCTGAGTGCGGGATTATTTCACTGTATTTGGAAATTTTTAGACTCTTTTGTTTAGACTCCTAATGATAATATTTATCGTTATATTCCACGTGTAAACTCCTCTTGTATTATAACAAATTTAAAAATAGTCGTCTACTCAAAATTTTTATTAGGGAAAGACATACATTGAATTTGAAATTTTTCTAATCTCGCTTTCCTGTTTAAATGCGCGAGGAATTTATATATTCTGAGTCCTAATACTCATAAATTATTAATCATTCAATGATTTAATTTCTGTCTATTTTCAAAAATTTTTTAATTTTTTAATTTTCAGTCGTCGAATGAATCGCTAGGGTGAATTCACTTAATTATCACAGAGTTGTTAAGTAAGTAAGTTCGATAACAACTTGTAAGTTCGATAAATTTAAACGTAATTTCAGTGATGAGAAACCTTAACTTTAAATAAATAGTTTAGAAAAAGCCAAAATTTCCACAAAAGTTCTAGATTACTTTCATCCAATAAATTCCATTTATCTATCTTTCACTGACAGTACGATCTGTTGAAGGGGACGATGAAATTCTCTTTGAACTTCGTTCGAGCACTAATACTCGTATAATCAGTATTGACTGATAGAATTACCTGTTAATGAGTGATTACTTTTTCGTGCGTGTCGATTATTTGCGCACTTGAACTTGAACCTAAAATTAATTAAATTAATTTCCTAACGTAGGAAGTTCGTGTGTTCGATTCCGTGTCTTGCATTTAAGATTCAACTTCATAGTTACGAATAAGTCAACTTGCGTGTCAATAATTATTTGAAGCGGTGCACAAAAGTTTTTATTTTGAGTTCTGGATTTATTGACAAAAACGTTCATTATTTATCCCAATTTTATTGATTTAAAAAGTTATTAAATTCTCAAATTATTATTTATTCATCTCAATTTATTACGGACCGTCATAACAATTTTAATTTTAAAACGACTGTTTTAAACCAAAAATATTTTTAACTCGGATCTAACGCTCATAGTTTGCTAACTTTGTCCATCAGTGACTAAAATTTATAAAATGAGATTCTCGTTTATACGTAATGATGAGTTACAATCATTCAAAGCTTTGGCAAAAAGCAAAACGCCAAAATAGAGTGGATCTTAGCTACTTTGATTATACAGAATCATTGTACTTTGCAAAAGCGTACTTCTGGATTAACCATCAAAAATAACAAGAATATTTTAGCTAACCAATGTCATTGTTGAATACTTAGCTCAATCTTGCTGCTCAATGTGCCTCAACCTTACGCCTTCGGTTGCGACGCCTGATGTTCCTGCTGAGCTCATCAAGGAAATGCGGTCCTCGAATAAATTTACTGTAGGCCAGAATTTTACCTCGACTACGAAGTTACTAGTGGTAGGAGCAGTAAGATCGGCCAATCATTTCCTGGCATTCAGCGATATATATTTGAGATTCTTATGAACCAAAAATCTCGAGTTCACTCTTATTTTCTTGCATTCAGTATGGACTTTTAAACAACACGGAAATCCTCATTGATCTATAGTCCTGGTAAGTTCGTCCGTTTGTTTCACTCGCTGTTTGATATTTCTTAAGTTTGATTTCGTATTATATTATGTTTTTATTAAGCAGTAACTAATTATTATTACAATATATTAATTACTATTATTATTATTGGCTGTTTATATCGTTCCTGATTGCCTGTTTTAATATTCGATTTTGCAGAAACTTCATAGGCGCACAGTAAACGTAGATCTTGCATTAGATTGTATATTCCCGCTTTCATTTAGAATGTAGTTTATGGACTTATAAACCATCGTTCAATCTGCATCAGCCATTCACATACTAAACAATTATGCAAGAACACTCTACGGTTCGCCAAGACACTTATTTTTAGCATACTTTCGTTCTCTGCTTATCCACTGCTTCGTGGTGTATGTAGCCTATAGGTACTCACGCCTGATTCTTGCCTAGGAGCTCTGTCACTATATACTTAACGGATTGCATGCCAGACCAATACGCTTGGCTCTTGAAGTTTATCAAAAAATTAGCACTGTTTTCAAAAATGTTAGTTCGAGAAAATATTCCTCGCAAGTTTAGCTCTCAAAAGCTCTTTTATTAAGAATCATGAACGAGACTAAATTTTATATCAACCATGACGGAGATGCCATCGAGTATTTCAAGCACTGCCATTAATATATGCTCTCTAATTTTGTTCGTACACGTGTCACCTAAAATATTTTACTGATGCATCAAAGGAGCTGCTGCTCCTTGTTTAATTTAGATTGAATTATTAATATTAAAATTTAAGATTACAGAGAATCGTGTGTTCATGCGTCTATTGAACGCGTCAATTAAAAGAAAGGTTATCGCATTCAGTATTCCATCAATCTTGTGTTATCTTGCTGTTTAGATAGCATGGCAATTATGATAGCTTATAATAATCCGAATGATATCAGACACCTGATAAGAAAATTAGCGTTAATATTCTCTTTTTCTAACGTTTTACGACCGATACAATCAGACGAGGCTCGTACATTGTTGGCCGGGATTTTTAGCATAATTCACGTAAAAATTTCATGTTATCTGTTTCCAAATAATGTAATTCTATACCAATAGTTCAGTGATGAAAAATCTTAATTATCTTCAGTAATAATTCAAACAGGGACGCAATTTTCACCAAGGTTCTCGGCAGCTTCCAGTCAATCGACTCCATTTATTTGTATTGCAATGACATTATATAGCGTATTGATCGTGGTGCCTATATGATGTCCTCTCTGAAGTCACATGTTATCATTACTTTTTATTTCTACTCAAAAGCCGAATGATTACATTTATAGGCAAATTCTAAATTCTAATTCTAAACGCTTCTTGCATCTTAACAAATTTCTAAAAATGTCATAAAATGCAATTTTTAGTTGGGCAAGACAAATGTACATGGAATGTTGTAATCATTCAGCACGCATCATGGTTCATGCGCTGGTACCAGTATTGATAGAATTACCAGTTTGTAATTGATTGATTCAAGCTCTCCAAACAAATTATAATTAAATTTGATTTTTACGAAACATATTTTTTCTTAATTTAGGTGGTTTTTGCTTTGAATTTCCACCATATATAGATTTCACTACTCCAGATGATTGAACTTGTACATTAAAATTTTTTTTATATGTTAGCTTCAGTTTTTATCATGGGTATTTGCTTTTGAAGAAAAAAAAACATTCATCATTTATATCACTTATATTGTGCAAATAATTAATTAATCTATAAAAAATTATCACTCATCTCGCCGACCGTCATGTCCCTTTCCATCGTATTAAAGTCATGCATAAAAAATATTTTTAAATAATTTTCAATTTGAAATCGGAAATATTAATGAATCGAACCCATATTTATGGTTTGTTTAACTTTGACCATGAAGACCTGAAAGCTGTAAAAAAGATCATTTTCGTTTAAAGTAAATGATAAATTATTACCCGTCGAGACTTTGATGAAATGACAAAACAAAGAGTGGGTTTTACATGTTTTGATTTTCAATACCATTCACAGAAGTGTGCTTCTGAAGTAAACTTCACGAACATGATGACTGTTTACAGTAACTAAATTAATTGTAATCAATTGTAATTAATCAGTATGTGTGGTAACAAAGGGACGGAACGGCTGATGTCTACTGCGAGGTTGTCAAAAACGATTAGGCGCAATTTATGCGAACCTCAAGGAACATGGCAATAATTCACTTAAAAAGTGCGCTTGTAGTTTAACGATCACACATAACAACAGCTTTCGTTTCAAGAGGCATGTATTCCCATTGAAATTAATTTGAATTGCCATTGAAGTTAATCAATCACAATTATCAACTTTTTCTGGCATGTGCGATTTTTGCGTGTGTTAAATCAGTCAAAGTTACCACAAAAGATTCGTCACACTATGTGCAACACAAACTTATAGCTCGGCTATCTGCGGTTAGACATTCGAAAAGCTCGTTTTATGCTTGCCTAATAGAATTCTTATACGTTTTTCTGCATGCATAATAAAATAAAAGTTAGTGTTAGATTGTTTACTGTGCCTATGACTATATATTTATGAACTCGATTTAAAGATATGACTCGTTTTCTACTATCTGTGATGTACAATGAGAAATATTCTAAGATGAAAAGTGGAGTAATAATAAGTCGATGCGTATAAGCATATTGCACGTCAAGATAACATTGTGCTTAAAAAATGAATATCTGATGAATTTTAGATTGCACAAAAAGCATGGACGTATATCAGTCAGCTTTAGGAATAAATTGCAAAAACTATAAGATTGTTCTCGACTCTTGATAAGATTGTGCTTGACTGTGTCACAGATAGAAAATAATAAAATCTTGATTAGGCGTTCAGCACATTTACTTCAAAATGACCGCACATTCACAATCGATGTTAACGCGCTTATTATCGAATTTTTCGGTAGCACTTGTAGTCAGAAGGGTAGGATGAATCAGGCAGGGAAACACGGCTGTACGGTGCGCAAGATTGGCAGACATACGGTCGTGCAAGATCACAGCTTGCATCGTTGAAGTAACCAGCCCAAATTTCCACGCATTGTTCATGGCCCTGCAAATTGTCAGGTTGCTCTGACTTCCAATCCAGGTACCTCACTGACTGGCCTGTCCAGAGACATGGAAAAAAATCATTGTATTTTTCGCTGAACTGATGCAGGCGATTTGAAGCTATTGGGTTGGCATCAATGTAAACCTTAAGCATGACTGATTTGAAAAAGGCAGGACTAAATATTGGCATGTGGTTGGCAACTAAAAGAATACCATTTATACGGGAATGATAATGTGTCTGAATGAATGTGTCTTTTAACCCTGGCCTGATTGAGGTTGACGGGCCATAAATAATTGCAATTTGGCCGCATAGACACACATAATCGTTCCTACTTTAGACGCTAATTTTCCATTTACCAAATCAATATTTAAACCACCACAATCAGAACAATTCATAACAGATTGCTTAATAGGTGTTTTTGAATTAATAAATTCTGATAAGATACACAATTATTCTTACGAGATATATACACTGAAATAAATACACAATGCCTACATAGTTTAAAATTAGTAAGTTTTTTAGGATGGATTATAAATCATGTATCAGTTGAATGGATTAAAATGTCTTGAGATGAGAGCTCAAAAATGATTAAAATGTCTTTTAAATGGGAAGTGTTTAATTTTACGTACATACTAGTTATTCGAGTCTATATATAGACTCGAATAATATTTAAACACTCCAAAAAAGTAACGGAATGAGTCTAAATTTATTAGAAGCAGACATTCAGCAATCAGGTCAGGGTTGTGGTGATGCTTCTCATCAATGAAAAGAAGGATCAGGACGATCGTTGCTGGGCTGATCAGGAGTAATGTAACGATTAAATGTAACGTAAAACGACTAATTAAATTACCTCCGTAGTCATAATAAGGACCAGAAGTGACAACTTGTCCGTTGCCACCGATGGCATCAAGCCCGAGCCATAAATTTTCCACCCTGGACGAGACAGAACGTATATACTCGGCTTCATTCCAGTTCTGGGAATAAAATACAGTTCCTAAAGTTTGATAAATCTTATAAAATTCCATAATATTTTAGTTTCATTTTTTATAAACCGTCAAGTATATAAATAACAATGTTTATGTCATAAGAACACTGTAACTTTTTCTGCATTATCACATTAGGTTTCGTAAGAAGTAATACACATCACTTTATATCACTTAATTACAAAATTAATTAAGTAAATTAAATTGATTTCGTTCCTCGAAATCTACTTCCCGACTTTTACTTCTTGCGAATTCACGGAAAAATATCGATGAAATAAACTGAAAGAACAAACAAATATCAACCTACTGTTACTCTTTAAGCGCAAGGTAATGTTGAAATTACTCATTTATTTATCATTCCTTGTAATAAAATCTCACGAATTTCATAAAAATGAGAACCGACAGGAAATTTAAATGACTCACGGCCGGCACTGCGAGGTAGCCGCCCCAGGCTCTACAGTTGGAATAGGCGCTAGCGTGAGGGATGGCGCTAGGGTAGTAGATGTATGTCATCACTACATCGATGCGGTGTGAGCTGGAGAGGTAATATGGTTCTGTGGTGGACCAATATTAGATTATTAATAATATTCGTATGTTGAGGCTTTCTTTGCTTCCTGTCAGTGAAATGAATTTTATTAGTTGTCTCATGTTCGAAGAATCAGTGAGTGGCTTGGCGTTAGATTAACTATTTATTAATAAATAATAATAAAATAATGATCCAAAATAAATAAATGGAAGCAAAATTTCATGAAATTTCCAAAATTCGTAGATACCTTTTACACAATGGACCAACTGGATCAGATGTTGTCAAAAATTTGTTAAGAAAGCCTCTGAAAAATAATCTATATAAAACTCTCCAGATTTACCTAAGGTAGGTAAGATCCTATGCAACAGTCACATTTTAATTATGCACGTAGGCCTGCCAATGCTCTGTCCTCTGCTGTGTATAATGCTGTATAATTATAAAAAATTGTACATACATGACGAACTGTTGAATAATAATGATGGTAATATTATTAATAAGGAAAATAATGATAACATTAATACCAATACAAATGATTTAATAGTATTAATAATAATAAAAAGGTTAATAATACAATAGTAATAATAATAATAATAATAATAATAATAATAATAATAATAATAATAATAATAACAATAATAATAATAATAATATAAATAAAGTAAGGTTTGTATTGTTATTGTTATTATTATTATTATTATAAAATCGACCGACACTGATGAGTTGATTACAGTGTATGGAGTAATGGTTTTGAGTAAGAGTGAGTGAGTGAGTTTTTGAGTGAGCTTCAACGACACACAGAGGTTATGGTAAAAGGTACTCTACATGAACTATCGAAGAAGGTTATGCTCGAATTTCAATACAAATTTAATTTTTAAGTGAAATAAAGCGATCTATTAATGACAATAAATTTTATACCAATCAGTAAATTATCTCGAAATTATCATGACAGGGGTAAAATGGAGGTTACATTCTCCCTGGTGCATAATGCATAAATAGTATGAATATTCTATTGTGCATCTACATAAATAATTAGAATATTATATTGAAACTATTAAGTACTTCATGCTGCCCTCCAGTAAAGAACCTACATTTTCTAATTTAGGAAATTTACTCCTTCTATCAATTTTTATACGTGAAAAATTTCATCACTTTTTCGTGAGGACTATTTCACGTATTTCATAATCAGACCGTAGTGATGTTATTTAAGATGATGAAAACCATATATTGTTTGTGACAAACAAAATGCAGTTTTGTCAGGAATTGGAAACAACAAGTACGAGATATACGAGCCACTCACTGTGCAGCACACAGAGCTTGGTCGACCGGGAGTAGCAGAACCCCAGGCATTCCTGCTTAGCAGCGTTGCATTTGGCTGAGCAGTGTGTCTGTTCAGAGAATAAAACACTAGTTAATGAAGAAAATAATTGTGTTCAAGAAAACTGAGTATACTTGGGGGATAATCGGAGTATTTTTTAAACATTTCTTGAATATGCTAAGAAGAAATACTGTGAAAACTTATAAAACACACTTTAACGAAGAAAATAATAGCCTTCAAGAAGACTGATCCTCGGGGGATAATCGGAGTATTTTTAGATATTTATTAAAGATGAAAGCAAGAATATCCTAAAAACTTAAGCAAGCTCAGTTGACATATTTAGGAAAAAGCAAAATTGCAGGGTCTTATAAGGCTATGAATTTTTTCCGAGTTTTAAGGGAGAAAAGGGAAGAAATATTGAGTCTGCAAGTGATTAATAACGTTCACCGTCTAATAATGAGTCTTCGATAGAGTCAAAACAAACTTTAAGCACAAAATATTGAGCCCGTGTTCACTCAGGTCACTAATATAACCCTCGTCCTGTCATTCTATTATTTCACGTAACTTCTGTCTCTTGCGCATATATTTAATTATACTTAAAAAATTGAAATACTGTTGAGCGCATCCATCTCACATAGAGTATAGAGAGGCATGCGCTTCCGCCCGTTAAAACAGTCTTACCTAAATTGTCATTATTTCAAGTAAGATTTTGAGAATTATTCCGCTACCGCCGTATACGTATGTCACTACCCGGGAATATAACTTTTAGTTAATTTATACGTAAACTATTGACCGTAGTAACCGGACGACGGTTGTCCGCTATAGATGACTTCTTAAAGTGTTATTACACGACAGCAACCATTAATGCAAGTCATTTTGCGCTCGCTAGCAACATATCTTCTTTGGAAAGTAGGCTTGTGACAATATTGCTCCGGCTTGTTATATTCACCTTATCGTCTACGAAAGCAGTGGTGAGCTAGAAAGCTTTGATTTTTTAAATGGGGTTTTTATGCATCAAGGTCATGTTTAATATCTTTGGTTTCTCCTCCAACCTATAATCAATTTCTTTTATGAATAAATGTTGAGGGAAATGAATGAATAAATGAGGGAAACCCGTCACTCCACTGTACTTATTTTCTGTCACTGACAGTAAACAGCCGTCAGGAGATTGTATCGCATAACATTTATGAGAAACAAAATGATAGATTCCTGCATCTCGGATGAATTTATCATTTTCAAATGATAACATTTGAAAGCATTTAAAATGATAACATAATGAAAATTTAATTATTATTATATGAAATCCTACACGGGTCGTTTAGAGTCGATATATAATTCGTATATAAAGGTAAAAAAGTCCATATTTATTTAATTCCAGACATTTAAAACAATATTTATTCTTCGGACGGAACGTAGACGTTGAATCTTGTTACAGCACATTTTTTCGTTATCTGATTGTTTATTCGTCCTCATTTTATGACGATTATGTTCATAATAGAACATACTATCAATATTTTAGCTGTTTCCCTGATCGATGCTCTTTGTGATTGACTCGTATATTAATGAATTATTGCGATGAATGTTCCTCCTGAGGGACATGTTATACATATTTTAATGATGCAGTGAAATTTAAAAAACGGTATAGATATGATGTTATTGCATCACAAATAACAAAACCATACAACCAGATAAAAATTAGTTCTTCAAAATTTCATATTTCAGGCTGTAGAGGTTTAAAGTTATTAATAAGTTACTTTCCAGCCTTGTGGCATTCTCCTGCGGTCCTGGGCTCAAGACATTCCTACCGAGATTGTAATTAAATATTGACTAGGATTCTATTTGTAATCAATTAGTTACGCAGTAAGTCATTTGCTTCGCGGCCTTCTCCTGCTGCCCTGTGTTTAAAACATACTTACTTGGAATATAATCACACATTGGATTGAAATTTACGCAATCAAGTAGTAAAGCAGTGACTTACCAGACTCGTGACTTTCTCCGTCCCTGGGTTTAAGACATTTTTATTTTGATTGTGATCATGTATCGAGTAGTATTTAATCAATTAAATAGAATCCTACTCGCAGTAACTCACCAGACTGGCAACCTTTTCCTGCCCTGGGTTTAAGACATTCTTACTTTGATTATGATCATAGATCGAGTAGGATTCTACTTTATCAATTACTAACGCAGTTTCTCACCAGACTAGCAACCTTCTCCCGCCCTGGGCTTAAAACATTCTTACTTTGATTTTGATCGTATATCGAGTAGCATTCTATTAAATCAATTATTAAAACAGTTACTCACCAGACTGGCAACCTCCTCCTGTCTTGGGTTTAAGACATTCTTACTTTGATTAAGATAATAGATCGAGTAGGATTATATTTAATCAATTAGTAACGCGGAAATTCACTAGACTAGCCACCTTCTCCTGCCCTGGCTTTAAGACATTCTTACTTTGATTATGATAATAGATCGAGTAGGATTATATTTTATCAATTACTAAAACAGTAACTCACCAGACTGGCAACCTTCTCCTGCAGCCCAGGGTTCTTGCAGGTTTCGTAGATGCGCTGGAAGAGCGTGTCTACCTTGACAGCTTCTGACCAGCAGACCAACCGTCCCATGGCGAGCCACGCAATCACGTGGACTCGCAACAACATTTGTAGGTATTATAGATACAAGAGCAGTTTATAAAAAGCTTTAAGAGAGGAATATTCTACAAATTTTTAACGTATAAAACTTATTTTTATTTGAAATTTGTTTAAAATAGTAGAAATGCAAGATAGTAAATAAATTGTTAAATGTATATGAAATAGTAAATACATTTAAATGTGTTTAAAATAGGAAATATGTTATATGGTAATATGATTATGCAAAAATTCAAATTTCAACCATTGAAAAGAAATTTATGCTTATACTTATTGGTGTAATATATCAGTGACTTTGAAATTAGGAAAAAAAGGATTAGAACTCATATTGAGACAAACTTTGATCGCTAATTTATCCGATATTTAACCACAATTAATAAATAAATAAGAGATTGTGCTGAAAACAATAATTGATTAAATTTACGTATTTTAGATATTTCAATTAGCCCCTTGTTAAAATATAACCATGCTGTGCCAATATAAGTACATGCATATTTATCTAACAATCTATTTCCATTTGTGTAGTGTCTAGCTTCGAAAGCTGGGAGAACTCTGCACGTCAATTAACGAGTCATTGCCGGAACTGAGAAGCATTTTGCATTTCCCTATTTATACGCGTTGCCTGAACAGCTCATTGATCAGCTCATTGATTTAGCAACAATAGTCAAACTTATCTAATTTACGTTCTGCACATGATAGAGCTAGCCCAATTCAATAATCTTAAAGATCGGATGATCATAGAGAATATTCTTAAGACAGCGATAAATCTGTGTGAGTAATCAAATAGAGTTTATGTAAAGGATTCTGTGTTAGAGCGTTTAGATTCACTGGTCTAATCAGTGCGATTTAGTAGCCTTCTCTGTAATTAGTAGCTTGTAATCCGTTGAAACAATATTACCGGGAACTATAGTCGGAATTTAGGTTATCTAGGTTATCTATAATTTGAAAATGATAGAGATAAGGTCTTAGAAAACCCACGTGTGCAAAATAAATTAGCACTTCCGTGAAATTTGTAGAATGTATGATAAGTTAGCAAAAGAACGAATGAATTGAATTTAAATACAAAATTATGAATTATTTTCAAAACTCTTAGTGATGCTTTTATTACATTAGTTTTTTATGTATTTATAGCAAAAGTCCATATATCGGATAATAAAACGAATGACTTTATCTTGTGGTATATAATATTGGCTCTCCATTCTGGGACTTTGGTGCACAAACAAAGGAACATACACTCAAATAAGTGAGAGAGATTTTGACTAAATAGCGATGAATTTTTCGCCCTTGCATGTGTCCGCTTGCACGGCTAAACGGCTACATGGCTACACGGCTACACGGGTACACGGGTACATGGGTAAACGGGTAAACGGCTACACGGCTGCACGGCTACACGGCTGCACGGCTACACGGCTACACGGCTACACGGCTACACGGCTACACGGCTAAAATGGCTGCACCGCTACACGGCTACACGGCTGCTCGGCTACATGGCTACTCTAAAAGCCCCGCTCACATATTGACAGTTTAATAATTTTTCAAAATCTTTTTTCGCAAAAATTTCTAGGGCGAACGAAAACCACCTAAATTTAGCTTTGTAGAAGACATTAGCTGTTATGGTGGTACTCGATACTAATATATATTAAGTCAGTATTTTTCCTATACTCTACTTCGAAGAATAAGTGCTCTAGATTTGATATTAAAATATAGAACAATCACACTGGATTTCAGATCGTTAGAAGAATTTAAACGCAAAATCTTCCCGAGCTGGCATTCTTTTCAATGCTGAGTTTTTTTCTGAATGTGATTCATGCCACGACAAAATAGTTCATGAGTCAGCTTCTGTTTCCATACAGTAAAATGAAGAAACTTTAGAGAGCAAATTTTTTACAAATGGATTCCATATTCTATTTGTTTTAATTATTTAGCATAATATTCATTTTTGTCATAAGGAACGAATATTCAACCAAGATATTCATTTACATAAAAATGCATACGTAACGTTCAATAATTTAAACAACAAGCCTTCAAATCGTACCATTCTTTATTAAATTCTTAGAAGATATTCGTAGAAGCAGCATTCTTTGTAGAGTACACGGTGACATAATTCTGAAAACCCAGACTTCGTGATATCAAGGACAACGATACGAAGTTCAATACTCGGAACAAATTACAACATCCGATGTTTATTGCTCAATAAAACTGTAGGTCTAATAAAACTATTTTCCGCGTACTCGACTAAACGGTTTACGGTGAAGCTTGCTCCCGTTGCCGCGTGCCCAGAAATGGATAATAATAATCTCTCGTCTCTGGGAATATAGCGATAACATTAACTGCGAACTGAGTTCTCCGTAACGGGATGTACTTTATTCGAGCGCCGATAACTCGAGTATCTTCAGACTTGGGAGGTCAGTAAGCTTTATAAATATAATGATAAATGAATTGTAATCTATTGGGATGGAGTGCACCTGCCGATTTTCCATTGCATATCTCTTGCGGTAGCTGGGAGCTGCCGGAATATTTACAGAAAAACACGTGCATGTTGGTGGATTCAGAAATTTTGTAGGTACAGAGACGCAGGCAATTCAATCTATTGAAAGTGAATTTCAGTTAGAATGTCAGATAGAAAATAACATGACATTTATTACTATATTTGTGCTTGATATGTTAATTTATTGATTTTCAAAACATTGGACAGTGTATATTGCGGCCCACAGGGCATATAATATTGGCTCTCTATTCTGAGACTTTGGTATACAAAGGAGCATCAAATTAAAAATACATGCATTATTACTATTGAATGCACGACGCTGTTATCAATGCTGCTGCTGGTCAGGTACAGCGGATGTACGGCAGCTTCAGCTGTTTGAATAACGCAGCGTCATGAATGACACTGAAAGGAATCTTTTGATGTATGAATGTGGCGCTGAATGTGAAATGTAGCTGTAAGGATACTTCAGTTATACGGCTGCGGATTTGGTATGGATACCATTGCTCTATGGATGCCGCTGCTCTATGGATGCCGCTGCTGTTTAGTTGCCGCTGCTGTTTAGTTGCCGCTGCTGTTTAGTTGCCGCTGCTGTTTAGTTGCCGCTGCTGTTTAGTTGCCGCTGCTGTTTAGTTGACGCTGCTTTTTAGTTGCCGCTGCTATTTAGTGGCCGCTGCTGTTTAAATGCCGCTGCTGTATGTTGTTTTCGGCAGCTGTATGAAATACGTAGCGTTAATTACGTGTATTATTTTAATTACTTTAAGAATATTTTTTTAATTTTTCAATAAGAAAGATACCCGTAGTTGCAACAATTTTTGAAAATATTTCACTACATCCAGATCAACTATATAGTGACCAATTTTATAAATCATCAATATCTAATGGGTGCCTGATTGAATGAAAAATTATAATTTTTATAGCATAAAAACTCGCTGAAAGGTTTCATTTTGGAAATATTATGTACATACTCTGTGAAACTCTTTATAAATCAATATTATACTTTATTCATACATCATATGCATGATATAAAAATTTAGGGCAAGGCTTTACCCTGACCAGGGTGGGATAAAACAGCAAAATGCAGTGTGGAAGCATATATAGAGCAACGTACACCATTTTTGAGGGTGGGCGTTCGAAAAATTTTGACAACGCCCATAGATCAGCGCTGCACTCAAGCTTCGACAATAATGTAAATGTTGAGTGTGCGTCTTAAGCTTATTCTGCCTTGATCAGGTTTGTGATGTTATGAATTATAATTCGTATTATAATATGAATTAAAAACTATTATAATTACTTTTAATACATAATACAATAATTTTTTTTATTCTATTAAACAATGAATGAAACTTACGTTAAATGGATTTTTTCTTATTATTTAAATTACTACATCAAATCTAGTAAAATGGAGGAAAACTCCGCATTAGATAGAGATCTATTGAATAAATTCAAATCTATTTCAGTATATAACTTCACATCCGTTGCGGAGACACTGCATGGCATAAAGTGCATTTAAAAATATTCCATCTAGAATTTCTATTAAAAAATTACGGACATCCTTGGGACCATCTTGAGATATATTTTGTTATATTAATTTATATAGTTATATTTCTATTAAGAAAGCAAGTTTTTTTGATTAATAAACAAGTGTTTCCGCCTGCAACCAAAGCTTGCAAATGGCTGAATTTACCTTTTGGATATTCAGCTCGCAGTTACTTTCTTGGAAATTCCTTCTCGTATTCGGGCGAAGAGTTGATGGATGATGTAATGTACTAGTGGGAAGCCACACACCTGAGCTGGTGCAACTACTTATAGCAGGTCTACCATCACACTGCATTATTATTAATCATCAGTCGAGAAGATGAAGAGTTTTATGCATTTCTTGGCCCTTGCGGCGGCGGTATCTTGCGTCGTCGGCCAGATAATCGGTAAGAATTTTTTTATGTATTTTTAGTATTTTTTAATGGATATGCCCAAATGAGTATTTATTTTTACAGAGCATTCTTCCTATTGAGATAACCATGCGATTTTTTTTTAATAATATCTGTACACTTCTGTTCCGATATTGATTTAGATAAGTAATCCCTCAGTGAAAAAATATTCAAATTACTGTTGATGTAATGGAATTCATTGTATTTTATAAGCACCAATTGTTATTTTTATTCACTTAGTCGTGGATGAGTAATTCAACGTCATTCGAAAACAGTTTTTAATGCAACCTGCCCTGATTCAAATGAGTGGCCTAATGATACGATACACGCGAGCAGTCGAATAAATTGATAAAGTATATACTTGCGCATCCCACTCATTCAGCCGTACGTATTCATGCCGAGCAGTGCAACGTCCCGGTGTCCAATAATGATTTTAGAGTTTTAGCCTCCACAACCGGTGTTTCTGACCTACGAATTTTAGAATCATTGTATATTTTCAAACAGAAACCCAGTTTAAATGCTGCATTCAGTTCCTATCCTCTACAAATTGTAAATAGATAGTACTTTCTCTACATGTTATCTCATTTTTATTTCTGTTATATCTTCGATTTTAGTTCTAATGTCTTCAAGTTTAGGTGAATTGTTTGAATGTGAATTTTACACTACTGATTGTTTGTACCTGTGTTCTAGGTTTTGAACTGACGATGGAGCTGGACTCCGAAACGTTTTCTCTTATAAGAAATGGTGAACTTTTTGGCTATTTTCTTTACTTTTAAATTCCTGGTAAATTTGTGGTAATCCTGATAAGCAAATTCGACTTTAAGTTACGGATAACTCCTCTAGCTTTTATCGTCACTACTGTATTTTCGTCGGTCTTTCCTGACATGAATCAAAAGTTTTAATATATCATCAGATCAGTTTAAACTGTAAATAACAAGTTCACTAAGAACTTTAAATGCAAAAAAGCGCCAAGCAGCCTGATCACATCTTCATCGAATCGAAGATCAATCGAAGGCGGATTTTTCCGACTGGATAAATTTACTCTGAAAGAGTAGTACGAATTGTTATCAGTACGAATACATTACAACTCATATAGCACTTCTTTGTATCAGACTACCCAGATTTGCGGTACCTCAAGGCGTACACGTCTACCGATCCTCATGCAACTCCCGCTCACGAGTTCCTCGACTCCTGCCCTGACCTCGGCGTCCTCGGCCTGGATAATGTCATCAAACGAGTCTGCTTAACCGGACAGTGAGCAAGCATTCTGGTGAAATATGTGTACTAACTAGGGAGCAGTGAGGATAATTAGACTAGTAGAGGGACATGCCAACATTCGGCTGTCTACCTAGCATACATATTACAGCAAATAAGACCTGTAAGTTCTGAGTCTTTTTGCTAGCCGAACCAAACTTTTATTCAGACTGCGACAAACTGCACGTGAATAGCTTCTTCCAGGCATTTGTTGCAGGTACTGAAAGAAATTTAAGTCGATATCAGTATCACCTTCTGCCTCCGATATCATCTATAATAATATTCCTGCACGAATGAATTTCGGAAGCAGGTATTGGATATTGACCCAGTTGACACAATTAATAAAGAGATACTAAAATAAAGGATGAAACATCTACTGCTATGCGTCCGTAGAGAAGCAATTCGCAAGTGCCATGTGGAAAAACTGAAACCCAAAATTCAGATCAAGTAAACAAGGTCAGTATCGCAGTTGACAGGAGCATTATTGTACTCGAATAAAAACAATGAACTTTTTACTTATGTCATAAAGAATTGCATGTCCCTCTGCCCCTCGCTCGAGTTTCATCGGTTAAAAGTGGAAAACTGAATTCGATAACAAAGTTAGATAAATGAAGTAGTCAGGATAAACAACTTCAATAAATCAAGGGCTAGTCAATGATGAACGCTTTATTTTAACCACTTCTCCGTTGGTCGTCCTGAGACAATTGTGTGAGTTGTGGTTGTGCCCGAGTCTGCCGGGCTCACGCGATAAAACTTTTAGAGAAACTGCATCGTATAGGTGAAACTGCTGCAAATCTTTCCCTTTACGGCTGCGCAGCAAGGCACGTTGATGATGATAACGTTTTCCCGTTGATTAGAGTCACGTTGACCAGAGTTCTGTTAGTCAGAGTCCCAGTGATCAGGGTCAAGTTGATCGAAGTCCTGTTAATCAGAGTCCCGTTGAACAGAGTAACGTTGATCAGAGTCATGTTGATAAGAAAAAAACCTGAGGTAACTAAGCACCGATTTTCATAATAGAAGCCTCGGCCATCTTTTTTATTTTATGTATTATTCTAATCATACAACAACACATCATTCCTAAAAACATCAAAATGAAATGAGATGATAGTAGCTACATCCACATCTGAAATGTCAATTCAGGGATGGCAGATTCAATATTGATCCAAATTCCGTTAAGATATAGATAAGGAATATTAGTCACTTTAATTTGTCTGAAGATCGGAAAAGTATTAATCAACAGATTAATTAATTATTGATTATTCAGACGATTTTTTGATCGGTTTTTCACATAATAAACACAACAAAAATTCGCAATGATCTATCAGTAGAGTATTCGTAGAAGTTATTCGTAACGTATGCTTGTTATATCAATTAATAAGATTCATTAATTAATAAATATATCTCTGGTATTTCAGTTGCAGAAGTATCAAATAAGTTATAGAGGAACAATTGATGTAATTCCTGATAGCTATTAGGATCGCGCATACATTTCTTCTATTCTCCCTTCAGTTGGCTCCTGTACTCTTCAATCTCTTACGCTGGTAACGGGACCCGATATCGCGGTATCAACACCTGCTACAACTTGTCTACCTCTACATCTGTAAGCCTAGGATAACGACAGGAATAATACTTTATCTCTTCAATACTTATTCTTGTCATAACATTTACTGTTATATCAGCTGCTATTCAACTTGTCTACCTCTGCATCTGTAAGCCTAGGATAACGACAGGATAACACAATATTTCCTCATTACTTATTTTTCTGAAAATAATTTTTATATTAGCTGCATATACAACATATCAACCTCAGCATCTGTTGAGCCTAGACAGTAATAATGATAACACTATCTTTTCAATGCTTATTATGGTGATAATAGTTTTTAAAAATACTTTTGTAGCACTATTCATCACGTCTACTTAACAATTGTCTCTCAGATATCTTCTCTCCGGTACGCGGGCAGCCCATATGGCATTGACGACGTCTATTTCAACCTTTACAATACATCGGATTATGGAGGAAACGAATTTAAGGGCAACACAAATACTGAAACCGTCGTGGCGTTGGACATGGAAGTTTCCTCCTTGATTATCAGTGGACAATCGCCGTGGACTTTCTTCACGTAAATACATCTTTAATGAGGAAGCTTTACACCTGCCTCGGTAAAGTGAAACCTTTTTCATTCAATTCGATATTGCTCGTTCTGCAGTGTACAGCAAAACCAACTGATTAATGATCAAACGTTTGTGCTTCTACATATTCTGTTCAATTTTAAGCAATAAAAAATAATTAAGCAGCTAAGATACTTGTGCTTGGAAACCTGGTTAAGAGGTTCGACGCACGATGGTCTAAACTATTAATACTCGTACGTACCTCATAAATCTAGGATACGTTCTTCATTAGGAGAATACGTATCTTAGGAAGCGAGGATATGTAGATATGTAATTCATATAACGTGTATACGAGCATGGCAGTAAAAAGCACGTTTTTCATGCAAATAGGATACTACTAGTCTCGTGCAGCGAACATATGCGCATTTCATAAGGACACCAGACTCGTATTGAGAGAGCTACTGCATAAGTAATAAAAATACGGGCCTTATTAAGCTAGGCTTAATGCCTTGCAGGAGAAAATAGCCCCCACAAAGAGGAGGTTTGCGGCTTCTCCAAAAGTGCGTACATGCCTCTTAGAACGAGGATAAGGAAGTCATGAATGCTAAGGTTTTATATTGCTTTCAGGGGCCTCAAGTTCACCGGCCAGTCCGCGTGCGTTCATCCCATCTACAGCTATTCCAACAACGGCATTTCTATGCACTATTACTACGAATTATCGGTAAGACCGTTAAACTTTAGTAGCCGTTGGCCCACTTAAATGGGTTATCTTCACACACATATTAATGAGAGTCAGTCATGCTGTGCGTCAAAAAAAAATGCAAATAAAAAATCTCAACCAACATAGGACCAAACAAATTATATGAAATGTCAAAATTTATGAACTAGCATAATTCATTACGTGTAATTGGGCACTAATTACTGCCACACGTCTATATTGTTTACTGATTTACGAACTAAAGTTATTGAGCGCAATTAATCGTTCTTCGTATAATTAGCCCTTCTTTCTATCCTGCTCTCAAGATCACAAATCTGGGCTTGCCTGACAACTCGATCAGGTCGGTGGCGAGAGGCTGCCTTAGCAACAACGTCTATAGGAACGAACTCCAACAATTCCAGCAGCGGCCGCAAGAAGATATCGAAAAGACCATACGTCGAGAGGACTGATATATTGTGCACACAAATTATCAGTAATTTTATTGGGTCATGAACAATGCTTTTGAATTGAATTAAAACCAAAAATCTTCTTGTTTTATTACCTGTAAGAAGCAGACCATGAAGCTGTTAGAATAATTGTCGAGATTCAATTTTATTGTTGCTCTGACCTAGCTCCGCCACGGCTGATCATTGACGAATTGCTAGCTTGATAAGAAAATGTTCGTTCCAATAATTGAACAAGTATTAATCTAGAATAATGTCCTAATAGGCAATTATATTTCACTTGGATTCATAGTCATCCATTTCAAAGTGGTCGAATCACCAAAGGAATACGAAGTTTTTATCAATTTGGAATGGTTTATTAGAGATTGTGACCAAAAGTTTCAAAATCTAAACGGTAGACTAAATTTAAAAGTTTTTTTAAAATAAATTTTAGACAACGATACAAGTTTCAATGTCTCCCTCCCCAAAAAAATTTTTTTAAGTGATTCCCATGAATACTATTGATGTAATCGCTGTACAGGGTCCGCCATATTTATGGCAACGGATGTTTGCTGTATAAAAATAAATTGGTTTCTAGGAGACTTTTCTTTAATAATGAAGCATAATATCATCTATTAATTCATCTATTTTATATTGCAGAAGTCTAAGGTGTCTAAATTTACTATTACTTATGGCAGTAGATAGAAATTCAATTGTAACACTTCATGAAAAGCGCGAGAGTAATTCAGTCAGTGCAAAAAAACTCCAAAATTCGTAGTAAAACTGTGTGTAAGGTGGTAAAAAATTTCAAGGAAACTGGTGAAACATGCAATCGACCTGGTCAAGGAAGGAAACGAAGTGTCCGAACAAAACAATTGGTCAAAAACACGAGGGAGAAGTTGAGGAGAAACCCTCGTCGCTCAGCTGCAAAATTGGCTGCAGAAGCAGGAGTCAGTCAGACATCAATGCTTAGAGTCCTCAAATATGACCTCAAAACCTCCCCTTACAAGATGCAAACAAGGCATGAACTAACATACCGTCATGAACGAATGAGGTTCGAAAGATGCCAGCACATTCTGGATCTCATTGAGGATGGCACGCTGCCCAACTTGGTGTTCAGTGACGAGAAAAATTTTACATTGAACAAAGCGTTAACCGTCAAAATGACAGAGTTTGGAGTCGGGATGGATCTGTGGCAACTATAGAACAGCAACACGACGTCAAAATCCCATGTCCGTGATGGTTTGGGCCGCGGTAACCGCCACTGGGAGGTTCCCACTCGTTTTTCTCCCCTCAGGAATGAAATCGAACAGTCAGCGATACATTTCGGACATTTTGGAAGCTGTGTTGTTACTTTGGGCCCGTAAATACTTCAACGGCTCACCATGGAGTTTTCAACACGACTCTTTCCCGTCACATGGCTCAAACATGACCTAAAACTGGATTCAGGGTCACATCCTAGCGTTCATTAGCAAAAATGAATGGCCCTCAAGAAGCCCTGATTTGAATCCTCTCGACTTTTCTGTGTGGGCTATTTTAGAGAGTAGGGTCTGCAGAACACCTCATGATTCTTTGGATAGTTTGAAGTCGAAATTGACACGAGAATGGAACTTGAACCCTCAAGAAATGCTGCGTGTCTCCTGTGAAGCTTTCCCGCGTAGATTGGAGGCCGTCATTAAAAATAAGGGTGGTCATATTGAATAAATATGTCTGAGAATTGTTTAGGTAATTCTTATAGCTACTAGCTCATCCAATAAAAAAAAACAATGCACCTGTTGGTTTCCTTGAGAAATAACAAAAAACATGCGTTGCCATAAATACGGTGCACCCTGTACTTGACAAACATGGAATACTTGACAAACACGGAACATGTGCACAAACATGTTTAATGGAATGATTAGTGTAGAAATTAGTAGGGATCGCAACTCTATATGTATTAAAGATTCAAGCCAACCGCCAGAGGGCGGGTCTACACGATAGAGCGGGACTATATAAAGAAAGAGTCGCTGTAGTGAGAGTTAGTTCGAGCGCAGAGCCAGACGAGCGCGGAATCAGTTCGAGCGCAGAGCCAGTCGAGCGCGGAGTCAGTCGAGCGCGGAGGATCTTGCAGCACGTCGTTTGGAACAGTGAATGTTAGGAAACCAATTGTGGTGTTCGAGTCACGTCGTCAAATTTAGACAACATCCGTTGGCCACGCTGTATATCTCCAAAGGAAAACAACGACGAAGAAATAAGGATTCGACATAGAGAAATCCGAGGAGCTACGACCAAATATCCGCTGAGATAGAATTTTACTCCGGAATATCAGCATCTACAGAAGTAACCAAGACCGCATCCCCCAGGAACAACGCACACCAGGGAACGCGGACCGAAGAATTTCGATTGCTAATCTTCGCAGTCACTTTCACCTTGGAAAAGCTGCGCCGTCAACTGCGCCGTGGACTCCATCGGCTCCACAAACTTTGGTGATGTACTCCGGGAAACTGTTAGAAACTGTCATATTTCCCGTAGAGACGGGGATCGTAGAGTTGAAATAACTGGGTAGATAGGTCGGGATAGGATACCTTTTGAAACACATACAATTTCTGTGTAAATTCTGTTTGAGCTTCATATTTTTGTGTGACAGTATAGGACTATATCCCGTGTAAATCGTGTCTTAGCTTCGCCGACTTGCCGATTTGTATGTATTAGCCTAGGTTTCTATAATATAGTAACTATAGAATTTATCTTCATGTGTTATCATTGCCCCCTTTGCTAACTAGTTCGCTGTTTTGACATGAGAACCGTAAATCATCGTGTCGCTTACCGCCACTCTGGCCAAAGCAACCTGACCAATTTCTAATTTGTATCGGAGGATAGAAAATCGATGAGTTAACTCAATAAATTTAGGACGAAAAGTTGTATTTCAGATTTAATCTCGTGGCAAAGTAGAAGTGATTAAAGATCTCGAAATGAGGTAAACAATAGTGAGAATTAGGAAGTCTTCAACTTTATAACAAAACCATTCACAAGTCAAACTATTCAGGTATACTTGACTCTTACAATTCTGAAGCCTGAAATTTTTTCTCCAAATTATTGGTCACATCATTTTATCAGCGTAATTGTTTTTCATTGATGTTAATATTTACGTGAAGAATTAGTGTTTCAAGTGCTAAATTATTCTATTGACAATTGTATAAAATTTTCGTCAAATGAATTTCTCATCATTTCAATTACTACATCAAATTTAAACAAATGGAGGAAAAGTCCGCACTAGATCTATTGAATAAATTCAAATCTGTTATTTCTTCAAATTTGATGCAGAATCACCGACATAATGTGCATAAGAAAATAATTTGTTTTAAAAAATTATGGACATCCTAGGGACCATCTTTTGTAAAAAATTTTTTGGGCAACTATTTTATTAAATTGGCATTTATATTACCAAAGCAAGTCTTTTTGACCAATAAACAAGCGTTTCCGCCTGCATCCATAGTTCGCCAACGCATGAATTTATCTTGTGGATATTCAGCACGTGGTTACGTTATTGGAAAATTCCTTCCCGTATTCGGGTGAAGAGTTGATGGATGATGTTAAGTACTTGTGGGACTCCACACACCTGCTCTGGTGCAAGTACTTAAGGGAGGTCATCCATCCTCCTGCATTATTACTAAGTTAAATTCGAGAAGATGAAGAGTTTCATGTATTTCTTGGCCCTTGCGGCTGCGGTATCTTGCGTTATCGGCCAGATAATCGGTAAGAATTTTTTAACGTATTTTTAGTATTTTTTTCATTGAAGAGACCACATGAGTACCATGCTACCTAATTTTTACAGAGTATTCTTCTTATTCAGATAACCACGCAAAATTTTTTTCACTAATATCTGTACACTTCTGATCCGATATTGATTTAGATATGTACTCTCTCAATACAAAAATATTCAAATTGTTGTTGATGTAATTGAATTCGTTATCTTTTATATGCATCGATTGTTATTCACTTTATCCTAGGTATTTATTAAATCAGTTTTTGATAATCGCATTGATACTGCAATTCGTCGAGAATGAGTAACTCAGCGTCATTCGAAAAGTTTTTATGAAACGTGTCCTGATGCAAATGAGTGGTCTAACGATACGATACGCGCGAGCTCTCGAATAAATTCAGAAAATATCTGCTATTTTTAGGATCAGATAGAATGCATCTATGGAATGTATACCGCAGAGTTTAGACTTTAGACAAAAATAAACAATCTGAAAGTGAAATAAATAACATAAATTATTTAAGTCCCCGGCGCTGGTATCACATTAACCCATTGATTAGCTTTATAATTTCAGTCCATTCAGCGCTTTGATACCATTTATTAGGATCGGCTGGGAACTCCGTTCTAGATTTTTACATGAAAAGCTGGTTTAAATTTAAGATAATTGCACTTAAAATATATGTCATCTAAGATAATGGCCGGTTGATGATACAGTAAGTCACGTTCTTCTCGCTTACTAAATGTTCATACAATTTTAAAATGATATTTTATGTCTTTGCATGTGTTAATAAAACTGTGGTAATCCTGGTATGCAAATTCGACTTAAAGTTACGGATAACTTCTCTAGCTTTTATCGTCACTACTGTATTTTGGTCGGCCTTTCCTGACATGAACCAAAAGTTTTAATATATCATCAGATCAGTCTAAACTCTTAATAGCAAGTTCAATAAGAACTTTAAATGCAAAAAAAGCGCGAAGCAGCCTTACCACATCTTCATCGAATCGAAGATCAATCGAAGTCGGAGTTTTCCGACTGAATGAATTTCTTCCGAAAGATTAGTACGAATTGTTATCAGTACGAATACATTACAACTCATATAGCACTTCTTGGTATCAGACTACCCAGATTTGCGGTACCTCAAGGTATACACGTCTACCGATCCTCATGCAACTCCCGCTCACGAGTTCCTCGACTCCTGCCCTGACCTCAGCGTTGTGAGCCTGGATAATGCCATCAAACGCGTCTGCGTGACCGGACAGTAAGAAAGCATTCTCTAAATTCTGATGAAATTTGTGTGATAACTAGTGAGTAGTGAGGATAAATAGACTAGTAGTGGGACAAACCAACATTCGGCTATCTACCTTGCATGCATATTGCAAATTGCAGCAAATAAGAGCTGCAAGTTCTGAGTCTTTTCGCTAGCCGAACCAAACTGTTTTTAGCGCATTTTCTCATTTATGGATTAAAAAGGCGCTATTGTGCTCGTCATGTCCGTCCGTCCGTCTGCACTAGCACTGTAACATTCACTAAGTGAAGTAGTGAAGCAGAGTGTCGAGTTTTTTGCAATAAACCAGTGAAATAGATAAATAATAGAATAAAGCAGTAATTGGTGTGTGAAGCAGTGAAGGCGAGTGAAGCAGCGAAGCTAGGAGAGTGAAGCGACACTGGTCAGCCTACAAGTTATGCATGGTATTTATGACTGACATCCTGTCGAGCCTCCAGGACATTAGACACAGCCTTGTGGCCAAAGGCATAGCTCAGTGTTCACCGTGATATTTTCAAATACTCAGTGTAGGATTCCAGATATTCAGTGTGATATTTTCAATATTCAATTTCCAATATCAAAATTCTATATTTCAATATTCAATTTTCAATTTCAATATTCAATTTTCAATATTCGGCGTAGTGTTTTCAAGTATTCATTACAATATTTTCAAACATTCAGTGTAGTGTTTTCAAATACTCGGTGTAGTAATTTCAACCTTCAGTGTAAATATATAAAGCTCTGTGGAATCGATAGATATGGTCCATACGCATCGAGTGATATGCGTCTCGATGTTGTAGCTTGAAAATCCTAGGTGGCGTACCCTTTCTACAGTACCCCCTTTTTTGGACGTTTTCTAAGAATATCACATTTTCTTTCATTTTTACGAAAAAAATTACATGAATAAAAGCTGTTGATTTTTCGGTTTTACACATGTGTGCCAAGTTTCAAAGTGATCCGTCTGTAAATAGCCGAGATTAAATTTTGGCCAGACGCTCCCCTTTTAATATACCATCAGATCAGTCTAAATAGCAAGTTCACTAAGAAGTAAGAACTTTAAATGCAAAAAAAGCGCCCAGCCACCTGACCACATTTTCATCGTATCGCATATCAATCGAAGTCGGAGTTTTCCGACTGAATGAATTTGCTCTGAAAGATTAGTGCACATTGTTATTAAATTGTTATTGTCCGAATTTCCATTGTAGTATTATACTTCTTCATATCAGACTACCCAGACTTGCGGTACCTCAAGGCGTACACATCAACTGATCCTCATGCATCTCCCGCTCACGAGTTCCTCGACTCTTACCCTGACCTCGGCGTCCTGAGCCTGGATAATGCCATCAGACGCGTCTGCGTGACGGGAACGTGAGCAATTATTATTTAAATACAGATAAAATTAGTGTGATAACTAGTGGGCAGCGAGGAAAAGTAGACTAGTTGTAGGACAAGCCAACATTCGGCTATCTACCTAGCATGCATATTGCAGCACATAAGAGCTGTATGTCAATTTGTTAGAGAACCTAATTGTTTTTGCACTTGAGTGAGTAACTGCACGTGATAAGTAGTAGAAGAAGAGTAGCATATGTTGGTAGCATAAGTTGGTACTGTGCAGCCTATGTTGGTACTGAGAGAAATTGAGATCGATATCACCTTCTGCCACCGATGTCATCTGTAATAATATTGTTGCACAAATAAAGTTCGAAAGCATGTAATGAATTTGGACTCATTTGACACGAAGAGACACTAAAATAAAGGATGAAATATCAACTGTGATGCGTCCGAAGAGATGCAATTCGCAAGAGCCATGTGGAAAAAATGAAGCCCCAAATTTAGATCAAGTGAACAAGATCAACAAGATCAGTATCTTTGTTGACATGAGCATTATTATATTCGAATAAAAACAATGAAACTTTCGTTAGTGTCGTTAAGTATTGCACGTCCCTCGCTCGTGTCTCATCGGTTAAAAGTGTAAACTGAACGTAACAATAGAGTTAGACAAATGAAGTAGTCAAGATAAACCACTTCGATAAGTAACGCTATATTTTAACCACTTCTAAGTGGGTCGTCCTGAGACACTTGTGTGCGTCATGGTTGTGCGAGAGTCTGCATGGCTCACGATAAAACTTTTGTGGAGAAACTGCAACGTAGATGCGGCTGCTGCAAATCTTTCCCTTCATGGCTACGCTGCAAGGCACGTTGATGATCTAAACGTTTTCCCATTGATTAGAGTCCCATTGAGCAGAGTCCTGTTAATCAGAGTCCCAGTGATTAGAGTCACGTTGATCAGAGTCCCGTTGATCAGAGTCACGTTGATCAGAGTCACGTTGATCAGAGTCCCGTTGATCAGAGTCACGTTGATTAGAGTCACGTTGATCAGAGTCCCGTTGATCAGAGTCCCGTTGATAAGAGTCCCGTTGATCAGAGTCCCGTTGATCAGAGTCCCTTTGATCAGAGTCACGCTGATCAGAAAGAAAACCTGAGGCGGCTTAGCAGCGATTTTCATTATTGAGGCCTCGGCTATCTTCCTTACTTCATGCATTGTAGTCATTGTAATCATACAACACATCATTCCTAGAAAACATCAAAATGAAATGAGATGTCAGTCAGTAACAACACCTGCATCTGAAACGTCAATTCACAGATGGCCGATTTAATATTGATCAGAATTCCGTTAAGATAACTGGGAAATGTTGGTCACTTTAATGTTTCTGATGATCGAAAACGTATTAATTAGCTGCTATCGGCTTTTTACATAGTAAAATCGATAAAAATCCTTAATGATCCATCATTAGAATATTCGTAGAAGTTACTCGTAATGAATGCTTGATTGATTACTTAATATGATTTACTAATCAATAAACATTTCTCGGCTATTTCCATTGCAAAGTATCAAATAAGTCATAGAGAAACAATTTTAATTTCTGATAGCTATTAGTATCGTGCATACATTTCTTCTATTCTCCCTTCAGTTGGCTCCTGTACTCTGCAGTCGCTTACGCTGGTAGCGGGTCCCAATATTTCGGTGTCAACAGCTGTTACAACTTGACTACCGGAGCATCTGTAAGCCTAAGATAGCAACGAAGATAATAATTTATCCTACCAATATATAGGTATTTAAGAGACAAAATGTTATGATTAAAACATTTTCTTTTCAAACAGTTGCTATTGTACAACTGTTCTGCCTCTGCATCTGTGAGCCTAGGATGCAACGAAGATAATACCTTAACTCTTCAATGCTTATTATTTTTATAACATTTACTTTTATATCAGCTGCTATTTAACTTGTCTATCTTAGCATCTGTAAGCCTAGGATAACGACAGGATAACACAATATCCCGTCAATACTTTTTTTGTGAAAGCGTAATTTTTTGTATTAGCTGCATATTCAACTTTCAACCTCGTCGTCTGTTGAGCCTATCCAACAATGAGGACCGTTTAAAAAATATTTTTGTATCACTATGCATTACTTATACTAAACAATTGTCTCGCAGATATATTCTCTGCGGTACGCGGGCAGCCCATATGGCGCTGACGACGTCTACTTCAACCTCTACAATACAACGTATTATGGAGGAAATGAATTTAAGAGCAACACTAATACTGAAACCGTCGTGGAGTTGGACATGGAAGTTTCCTCCTTGATTGTCAGTGGACAATCGCCGTGGACTTTCTTCACGTAAATACAACTTTAAGAAAAAGTACACCTGCCTCGGTAACGTAAAACAGTCCTTAACTCGATGTTGCTCGTTCTGAATTGTGCAGTAAACCAACTGATTGATGATTATACGTTTGTGCTTCTGCATATTCTGTTCAATATTTGGAAGAAAAAAAACGAATTAACCAGTTAAGATACTTAAGATACCTGGAAGCCCGGTTAAGAGGTTCGACACACGATCGTCTAAACTGCTAATGCTCTTACGTACCTCATAAACATAGCATACGTTCCTAAAGAGGAAGATACGTGTCTTTGGAAGAGAAGATTTGTGCTTCATAGGTTGTGAATAAGAGTATCGCTGGCAAGAGCACGTTTTTCATGAAAATAGTATATTAGGCTCGTGAAGCGATCATTGGCGCATTTCAAAAGTAGGATACCAGACTCGTATCGAGACGATTACTGAATAAAATATTAAAATGCGAGCCTTATTAACCTAGGCTTCATGCCTTGCAGGAGAAAATTGCTCACATTAACAGGAGGTTTATGGCTTCTGAAAAAGTGGGCACATGCCTCTTAGAACGAGGATAAGGAAGTCATGAATGTTAAGGCTTTATATTGTTTTCAGGGGCCTCAAGTTCACCGGCCAGTCCGTGTGCGTTTATCCCTACTACAACTCTACCGACAACGGCATTTCTCTGCATTATGGCTACGCATCATCGGTAAGAAAAACCTTCAAGTGTCCACGTAAGCTTTGAGGCGTTGTTTACTTACAAAACCTCGGTTGCTGTTTAATAGAAAATCGATTGAATTTTATTTCACCTTAAAATAGATCGACTGGAAAATCTTCAATAATTTATAATAAGAGTAATCAGTGGGTTTCGAGAATTTACTTGAATAAATCAACTGCTTATAGAAAAATTAAATTAACGGAATTTGTTGACACTTGAGTTTTTCATGGCCCTCAAAAGACCATTAAACTTTTATAAATGGATTAACTAAACGATATGGGTTATCTTCACATACATATTTCTGAGAGTCGGCCATGCTCTCAAAATATTTCTGAGAGTCGGTCAAAATTTTTGAGCTAGCATAATTCTTTCCGTGTTGTTGGGCGCTAATTACTGCCACACGTCTACACTGTTTACTGCGTTACGAACTCCTGTTATTGAGCGAAATTGATCGTGCTCCGTATAATTATCCCTGATTTTTGTCCTGCTCACAAGATCACATCACTGGGCTTGCCGGACAACTCGATCAGGTCGGTGGCGAGGGGTTGCCTTTATAGCGACACCGTCTACAGGGACGAACTCCAACAATTCCAGCAGCAGCCAGAAGAAGATATCGAAAAAACCAGACGTCGAGAGGACTGATATATTACACACGCAAAACATTAGTAATTTTATCATGTCACATGCAATGCTTTTGACTTGAAATAAAACCAAAAATTTTCTTGTTTTGTCACCTTTAAGGAGCAGAGCATGAAGATGTTTAAAGTATTTTCGAAAACAATCTTATTTTTTCTCTGATCTAGCTCCGCTACGACTGAACATCGTATTGCGAGTTTGACAAGAAAATATCCTTTCCAATAATTGAACAAATTATAGATTGCCATCCTAGTATGCTATATTTCATTAGGATACATAGAGTCATCCATTTTAAACTGTTAGAATCACCAATGGAATACGTCTTTGCGTCAATTAGTTTTTATCAATTTAGAATGCTTTAGTAGAAATTGTGACCAAAAGTTTCAAAATATAAACCGTAGACTACATTCAAACGTGTTATTTTTGGAAATAAGTTTCAGATTGCGATTCAAGGTTGGAATTAGGTTCCCCACCTTTTAGTTAGCGTGAAGAGATTATACATGGATTTTGCCTTCTATTGGATTTGGAAGTTGAGAGTTTGTCTTATGAATCGTATTCTTCTATTGCTCAGAAACACCTATAAACTCATATTCGCTCAATTACTCATACGGAAAAAATACATAGCTGGATTTGCAATTGCGATTTTACGGCGATCGTCAGGGAACCGGAGTGAGTCAATTTAAGATTTTTTCTTTCCTGCGCTTCAGCTGATCGACATTTTGGTATCTTCAAACACACAATAAGTTTGTATCGTGGCTTGTTCGGATTTATTCCTTTGAATACCGTCGTCTTTAGTTATGAATGACAGTTTCATGCGCTTCTTCCGCCTCTAATCGCATCATTTCTAATCAAAAATTACTGAAGGCTCCCAAAGAATGCCACGAACCCAGAAACGGTTTTAATCGCGACATATACAGATCGTTCTTTCAACCGAATTAACACCCCGCCTCTTGAGATAGGAGTGGTCAACTGAAGTTGAAATTTACTGTTGATATTTTGAGGCTCTAGGTCTCCATGCAAGTTTCGAGGTCTAAACTCAAGTGTCTAGTTCAAGTCAGTGTCTTCCACTTTCAAGTTTCTAGATTTTGAGGTTTCAAGATTCTCGACCTTTCTGTTTCAAGGTTCTAGGCTCTGCTTATTTACGGTTCCGCCCGAAATAATTACTAAGGCAAGGCAGGAATTCGTTCTTCTCCGGCGGAACTTTAATAATATTTATAGTGACCCTGCGTGACCAATATATGACCAATATATTTGCAAAGGAGCTGTGTGACAGAATATATGATTCATATTATTGCTGTAGTCGACATTTTTTACCATGCCTAGAAGTAGTGCATTACGAGATATCGAATGAATCTTTCGTTATTTCAAAATTTCACAATTTCTTTAACACTCGTGTCTCTAATTTGTCTAAATGCCGTGCTGTCAGATAGACATTTAACCACTGAGGTGAGAGTGTATAATACCGTGTAAAATATAATTCACCTAATTCGAACTGAAAAGATTTTGCTAGTAAAATCAAATCAACCAGATTTACTAACGATAATTTGATATCCCATTATCCGAATTATGGTTTGCAGGTCCACAATTTTTCAGACAAAATTTCAAATTTGACCACCCGTGACGGCGAAAATTTGGCGCAGCGATCCTCCACCGTCAACCACGTTTGTGGACAAGACATTCCTCGCCTGCGTGGCCGCTCGCGATGGAGCATCAGACTGCAGGACCTATCTAGGTCGAGACCTATCCAGGTGCAGGACCTATCTAGGTCGAGACCTATCCAGGTGCAGGACCTGTCTAGGTCGAGACCTATCCAGGTGCTGGACCTATCTAGGTCGAGAAGTACGGTGGCAACGTTGCGGCAATTTAGACAACGTTAGACCCAGCCAATGGCTCGGTACTGGGGCAGGGGTTGTTGCAGGCTTTATCATCCGCCGCTCGTCTCCTCGACTACGGCGATTTTTGCCTTGGTTTATAGTTCACAAAAATTCCTGCATGCTTCGATGTCGATGTACGCACTTATGAGCCCATTCTTCATTGGATTTATAAGATGCACTGATGGATTCCACAAGATTAATAGACTCTGCTTCACCCGCATGGAGCAATCAAATAAATAATGAGCCTAGATTCCATCTGCTTCTTAATTTTGTTCTATTTTCTTTGCCAATTTTTGTCACCTCAAAAATTTTCCCTTAATTTAATTTTTTATAGATTCTACTTGTACAAATAATTACAACAATTTTTAGATGGATTTGAAGGAAAACTGGAAATCTGTCGGGTAGGACCAAGCTATCTGAAAATTATAAGATACAGAGTGTAAAAAAATATAACAAACGCAGTAATTAACATCAACTCTACAATTAATTATTAATGCCGACTGAAGCACATGTAATCCGCAGGGTAGGCCGAATTAGGCAGCGCAACACAGCTGTACGACACAAAAGACTGGCAGACGTACGGCTTCAATGCTGTGCAGTCATTGTCGTTGAGTCCATCAGCAAGTTGTTCCAAACAGTCTTCTTTGCCCCCAGAGTTATCAAGCTGTCCAGGGCGGAATGGTGGCAGGTACTTCGGGATTTGACCTGACCAGAAAAATGTCGTTGAAGCGTACAATTTGTTGTTAGATGCATTTTCCAACCATTATTGTTATTTATAATTGCATGATTAGCATTTATATATTCTGTGGATGATTCGAATCAGCAAAAGTGAAGATTCACATTTTTCATGTTGTGTAGGGCAACGTTACGAAGTGTAGAGTGGACTAACAAGGATTTATTAATTTATGGGATGCACAAATATTTAAAAAAATAACGTGTTCAAAAACTTCATGTATAAAATTAAAGTTGAGGGCTTTCCTTGTTTTTGATACATAGTTTTTGAGTTTGAATGGCTTCATCAATAACTTAACGATGCTACGAGTTAAAAAATTTGCCGAAATTACCTGCTAGATTTGCAATTTAAACGATTTATTTTTTAATTATTACCTAGCATTAGTAGCCATTTAAATATTATTAGTTCATCATCTTTTTGGAGTCAAGCAGAATGATTAAATTCATAGGAAGGTTAACGGAAGTCTAAGAAATTCTCGTCATGTCCCCCGTAAACATTGTTAAATAAATCAATTCTTTTCTTTATTTTCGAGACCAGCTTATGATTGTATCACTGATGCCTTTATTGATGGTTGTAAATATCAATTAACTCACCTCCGTAGTCGGCTGAGCCACCAGAAGTGAGAAATGTCCTATTGCGCCCGACACAATCAATTCCTATCCAGATCGAGCTTGCTGAGCCAGAAGCCTTACGTAAATCTGCCGCTTCAGAAGCATTCTGGAATCGAATATTTTTGTTTCTAGCTTGTGCGAGCCTATGTTACTCAACAGAAGAAAAAAGTATACATCAGGAATCTTTCAATCTTTTTGAAGGTTCAGTTTTTCTTCCGTTGAACAGAACGGGAAAATGTTACAAAAAACTTCTGCATTGAAGAATTGTGTTTGAAGCTGCAGAACAAGTTTGTAATGATTGCAGGTAACGTAATGTAACGAAAAATAATAAACACCATATTCTGCATATTAGAACACAAAATGCATTTAGCTATTTTTAGAATTATTATCGCCCCAAACAGTAATTTGTCTCACTGCCGGAATGCCGAGGTAGCTGTTCAATCCCCTGCACTTGTAGAAGCCAGTAGTGTGACCGGCAGCGGGGTAGAAGGAGTAGCTCCGCATGCCGACGATCAGCGCGGAGTTCGCGAGGTCTGATGATTCTGATGAAATGAATGGATTTTTTTTCATCTCGAAGAGACGGTCTATAATTGATTTAATCAAAAATATTTAAAGGAGGTAGCGCGATTAGAGAATGAATATTATGTAGGTAAATAAATTGAACTGTTACGAAGTCATCTCGTGTCAGTTTTCTATTGGGTGATTCGCGGAAACTTTCTGATTTGAAAGCTCGATAAAAAAGAACTAGTAAAGACATTATCGCAATAAAAATTTTACTGAAAAGATATTACCTGAATTGTTATAGAACTTAGTTTTAAACATGACATCGGACACATGACGGCCCCCATTGTGAATGTATTCAGTTGGTTGATTTTTGTTCCGTGCAACTCGCTGAAGCATATTGATGAGTATGTTGGCGATGACTTGGCGTATGTTGTTCTTCAAATGAGGTAGGGTCCTTGGACGGTCCTTGTAAACAATTGATTTAAGACGTAGCAGTCCCAGGCCACGATGGATGGCCGCCTCTGATTATCGCGCATCCGCTCTCATTTGGGCCACCTGATGCTCGATGCTGTTGCTTGCTTCTCGCCGCTGGTAGTGTTGCAGGGGAGGTCGATATGGGGTTGTGCCCAAGAACACGTCCAGTCGTCTCTTGAAGGTCTCCAGGGTGAACTCCCCCTCTCTTAGAACCTTTGGTAGGACGTTAAACAGCCTCGGCCCTGCCACTGAAAGTGATCCATCCCGCACGGATTGAAATCTTACTGCAGACTGTTAGCACCAGATTTCCCTGACATTCGTTTCAGCCAGTTTTGGCAAAAAAAGGTGTTAATCAATTGAGTGTACCGAAATGAAGTCACTGCTTCTGCGCGTTTGCTTCCCTCAAAGGAATAAGGGTCAATTTTGATGACTTTGGGCACAGCACACCACACATTTACGCGTTCATAATGAATTTATAGTGACCGCTGATGGAGTTCACGCGGATTGTTATCACTCCAATAACGCATGTTTTCCTTGTTTACGCTGCTGGAAGCGCTGCATTCATACTTCCACTTGCACTAAGTGTTAGAGAATCTTCCCACGAGAAACCGATTTCCGATCAGTAACCCGACGTGAAGGACGAATGCGGAACCGAGTACGGAACGTTTGTTGAGTAGCGATAATGAAACGGGCATTAGAAAATACGCCTCAACAGCAAACGCACGCTGTTTACTTGTCCAATGCATGTTGCAACTGACTAGATAGGAGAGAAAATTTCATGATCTTGCTTTTCATATTCAACACTCCCTGCCTTTTTCCTACATTATCTGGCTATTTGGCGCGAAATACGAAACAGAAAATTTCTGTGAATCACCCTGTATGTTTATGAGGTTCTACGGCTCTGTGTAATGCATATGAGGTTAAATATTAGAACATTATTGTTAGTCTAATAATAAACCTAGTATTAGCGTTTTGAAGATGAATATATTAACTAAAGTAATGAGCGATTGTAAAGTTTTGAAAATAACGTCAAAATCTCTATTCACTCCGATAATTCCTCAGATTTTCGGTAATATTAAGACCCCAGATTATCACATATAACATTCGTGTTTGCATGGATTAATTTGCAAAATAATTTCCGCCAACACATTCAGAAGTTAATAAGATTTTTTAGAAGATGAACCGATGTCAAGATACTGTGTCAAAACGTGTCAAAAAATTGTTCACTGATTAGGTTCTCAAAATTTATTGGACATATTCAGTTGAGCTAAAACATTGCGAAGAATTATGAACAATCATAAAATTGTCCCACATTGATTCTTCCCTTCAGCATATTTTCTGCCAAAAGGCTGCTTATATTGTCAACCGGTGACACGCTTTCATCCACACAGCACGAGCAGAGCTAGTGAACGTAGCTCTGACACGCTCTTTTGCCAGTCTAAACTGGGTCAAGATGCCACACACAAGGGCAAAAAGTAAATCGCTATTTGGACTGGACAAAGTCTCACTGATTTCTTGGATTGACTGTACATAATTTGTTGCAGCAACTTTTGCTAACTGTACTGAATAGTAAGTTGTAGTTATAACTTATTCCGACTGAAAGATGACAAATAAAGAATTCCAATTAGGGTGTAAAAAATTAAGTGCTGAATCATGATCTTACTTCACTGTCATATTAAATAAATTTTATGTGTTCAAGAAGTAATATTGTTAGCTACAAACATCAGCATTCTTATGGGGAAAATACTTTCTCAACAGGAATTGTAAATATTTTTCCCTCAAAAAATTTTATCCCACGTAATGCATAAATATTAAAACTTTTTATCGCTGTAGGAGACATATAGAAAATACTATACTCCACTAATTTGATTCCACACTCGAGTAAAATAATTGTTGAATAAATTCATCAATACCAACGAGAATGAAATTTTTTGTTCTTGTTCATGTATGAGAAATGACCGAGAATAAAGGTTACCTGTGGTTTGTGTGTTTTCTTCATCGTTTATTTGGTGTCACACCTATAGAACTTTTTCAATAATTTTCATAACTATACTGTAAAAACAGCATGTGCAAGGTATAAAAACTACATAATTTAATGTGCAGTTGTTTACAGAAAACGTACTAGATGAGAAAACAGAGATGAGAGATTCCATTAATCTTTACGCGAATGCACACACTCCAACACTAATTATGACAGTTTCAATTCAAAACAAAAAATGAAAGAAACAGCGGTCTGTAACAAGAATATCAAACATAAACTATGATACTAGACGCTTACTGTGCAACACGCACGACGCGTTCGACGCTGAGAAGCAGAATCCAAAGCAGTCTTTGGAAGCAGCGCCGCACCTCAACGAGCAGAGGATCTGAAGAAGGAACACAAAATTTAAACGACGAAAATGAGCTAGCGATGAAATGATCGCTCTAAGTTTGTTTACCGGTGTTTTTTACCCGTCATTTAAATAGCCCCTTACCCAAAAGAACGCATCACAAGTACGTAACTTTGTACCTCTATCAAATTAAGCCTAGAGGTTCTCTCTACTTCATATGCATAGTCAATGATATTGGATATCTATTCATACCACGTGAATAGATCATACCTAACCACTTCCCGCAATAAATAAAACAATAAATCATTAAGAAGGCAGCCTATCGGGAACTCACCAGACTGTCAGCACTTGAGTTGTTGATGATGTTCCCGCAGGTTTGATAGACACGTTTGAAGAGCTCTGCATTCGATGTTCCAGAGCTGCTCGTTAACCAGATAGCCGCGAGCCACGCAACCGCGTGGTTAAGTGACAACATTGTAGATAACTAGAGAAATATTTTCATTGTTTAGAGATATACTCTGAATCTACGTAGTAATCCTGAGAAAAATTGTATTAATAAGAGTGTCGTGTTTAAAATATGAAGTAGGTGTGTGAGTAACACTCCAGGAATTGCGAATGGCATATATATAATTATGCTGAAGAATGATCTAAGTAAGTCTAAACAAAAACATGAATCTACTCTATACCATTGAGGCAAATACAAAAGGCCCCGAATATTTCAGCCGAAAAGTAATATGTACTTGACCCTAGAGAAGCACTTCTTTTAAATCAACCGGTCGGTTAACACATTGACGCTCGACGACGTCTATAGACGTCATGCCGGTTTGGTCCAAATGCACACCCTCATCATGCTTTATTTATAGTCGGAAAAAATAGTCTGCAATCGAGTCATCACTCAACCCTGAACCTGTCTCTTATACACATCTAGATGTGTATAAGAGACAGCTTATATTGTCAACCGGTGACACGCTTTCATCCACACAGCACGAGCAGAGCTAGTGAACGTAGCTCTGACACGCTCTTTTGCCAGTCTAAACTGGGTCAAGATGCCACACACAAGGGCAAAAAGTAAATCGCTATTTGGACTGGACAAAGTCTCACTGATTTCTTGGATTGACTGTACATAATTTGTTGCAGCAACTTTTGCTAACTGTACTGAATAGTAAGTTGTAGTTATAACTTATTCCGACTGAAAGATGACAAATAAAGAATTCCAATTAGGGTGTAAAAAATTAAGTGCTGAATCATGATCTTACTTCACTGTCATATTAAATAAATTTTATGTGTTCAAGAAGTAATATTGTTAGCTACAAACATCAGCATTCTTATGGGGAAAATACTTTCTCAACAGGAATTGTAAATATTTTTCCCTCAAAAAATTTTATCCCACGTAATGCATAAATATTAAAACTTTTTATCGCTGTAGGAGACATATAGAAAATACTATACTCCACTAATTTGATTCCACACTCGAGTAAAATAATTGTTGAATAAATTCATCAATACCAACGAGAATGAAATTTTTTGTTCTTNATATTGCGTAAAAATTCGAATTCAGCGTGCAGCATATTGTAAGTAGAACAAATACGAAAGCCCCGATGTAAAAGTGTTTGAATCCCATTAATCTTAAATCGAAAGGAGCAAAAGCTAAAAAAACTGGTACTGAGACCTGTGAAAGTCGATTTTCGGAATACAGAAGTTTGAAAACGGCCATTAGATTTAGTAATATTGTGAGGGATCCGCCCCAGGTTCTCAGTTGTCTATCTCCTTTGGGTAATGACAGTTCATTTAATCCCTAAGTGCGTACAGTATATTTCACAAATCCGGGTCACGATTCAGACTCCTGGTAGAAAATAACAAAACTAAAATGAATAAAAGATAAC
>NW_025937028.1:0-609 GCF_000764305.2 Hyalella azteca
TGAATTTATATTTATTCAACTGGAGTTGTAGCTTGAAGGGCACGATCAGAATAAGAAAAATTCTAGGAAAACATTACCCTAACTGGAAGTCCTTTCAATAGAAAATAAACATCAACTAAATTGATACTTAATTTAAAATATTCCATACTTTTGTCACATCCTCAGAAAATAAAATGGAAATATTTTCATGATTCCATGTGGGTAAGTCTACAATCTGCATATTCAACAAGAAAAAAAATTACATTATGTTTCTTTTATTATTAAATCACAATACTCCACAAATTAATCAAGATGACTCAAGATGAATGATTGCAGTACATAATGAAAAAAATCGGGTAAGAAATAAAAAAATAAAAGTATCTCCGTTGAATGTGAAATAACGATTTTCATTATAAAGATATCATTCAAATTTTCCAATAAAATCTCTGTTCAGCCTTCGTTAGGTAATACATGCATGGAGATGGTATTAAAATAGTATTTTATGATTTTAGACGTATTTATTTTTCTCGAATTTTATCGACGAAGCTTATTTTGATGTACCAACGAAGTACGCTTTCAGCGTTTCCCAAGGGAAATTCCGAATGTCAGCAAGACTGGACAGCGAGACGA
>NW_025937029.1:0-278 GCF_000764305.2 Hyalella azteca
GAACTACCGACAGATAATGTTTCTTTTGGAGGTGCTGACCTCTTCACATTACCTTCAATGAGATAAAATCTTGTCCTCTTTAGCGGTATTCTCCTGCATGGAATTTGAGAACTATAATAATGCCTGACATAGGAACACTGCCTAGATCATATAGATAACAAGAGGGCGTAGAAAAGGACAAATGACTGCGGAAATAAATTATTCACAATTGATTGTTGAAGAAGGAAAAATGTATGCATGTAACATATGAAGAAGGCTAAAAATTTAATATTACGCTT
>NW_025937030.1:0-320 GCF_000764305.2 Hyalella azteca
GCGAGCGCATTAGACGGAAGCTTGTTGACCTCAGGTCAGCACGACACACGTCGCTGATCTGCGCAGGTCACCGCGCTGGCAAAACCATGCGCACCTATACGATAACTTTGATCGATATTGAACGTTCCGGAACATGTTTAATGCTTGCTTACGCAATTTTGCATACTATGCTCTTGATTACTTCAAGTGGAATGCATATTTTTAATGTAAATAATTAAATGGTAATAATGTGAGTCACTCGCATGCATTGCAAATCTTGTGATAGCCTCAGGCTGAGTTCCTCGTAAAATATTAATTAGGAATACAAAATTTACAATCAG
>NW_025937031.1:0-288 GCF_000764305.2 Hyalella azteca
GGCCCCGTGGCGCAGGTCCTCATCTTCCAGATCCCCAGGGCGCCGCCCCACGAGGCCGTCAGGATCTTCGTAGAGTTCCAGCGCGTCGAGGCCGCCATTAAAGGTGGGTATTCTGGCCGGTATCATGGGTATCCTGGCCGGTATCCTGACGGAATGTCTGGTGGGGCAGGGGGAGTGATTATTTATTATTATATCTTATATTATTTTTTATAGTATGTAAATAAAAAATAGCAATATAAATATTATACGGATATTTTGTTAGCTTATATAATAAAAATATTTATATTG
>NW_025937032.1:0-2894 GCF_000764305.2 Hyalella azteca
TCACAACGAATAACAATATTTCAGCCTGCGCACAATATCACTGTAACTCATAGGCTTGTGGGGGTGATGACAATTATATGGAGATCCCTGACTTGCAAGTGATGATGGATCGTTCGTAAATTGGTGAGCTCAAACTTGCAGCCAAACAAATATCAGCGGCCCTGAATCTGGTTTTGAAATGCTCGTAATTAAAAAAAAATAAGCTGAACTGTCGTAAGGTTAACTTTATTATTATTTATTCAAAAATTATTATTTTTATTGCGAATTCTACGTCAAATTGCTTACGTTTATGTTACAAATTGAATCAAAGAAGCTTGATAAGAGAAACTCAATTTTAAGGCATCGTTTCTCTTTAAACGAATAGGCTCACATGAGAATGTTAAACAGCGTCGTAATAAGTAGCTATCGCGGCTATAGTAGAGCGTTTGCTTCTAACATTCAAAAGCATTCACAAGGTATTGTTTCCAACTTTCACCCACTTCCGGCTGAATTAAATGTGATACAACACGAGTCGATTTAAATCAGTTCGACTGTTTCCGCAATCTCAGATGTACCTTTTACAACACTTCTCTTTAACTTCACTTCTTGTTTCTCCGTCTGCTACAAATATTGTAATCAAAATTCAACACACTTCTACTTATCCCATCGATCTGAAATTTTGCACACTTGCATAAAGTTGGAGACAATGCATGAATCAAATGACAAAATAAATAAATTTATGAATAATTTTTTTTTAATATTAAAAAAAGGAAAAAATAATTTTGTCAGCTACAAATCTTATAAGTGATATTGGACACACTTTTACCTGTCCAATTGATATGAAATTTTACACACTTGTGTGAAGTTAGAGGCAATGCATGAATCAATTGACAGAATAAATAATTTTGAAAAATATTTAGGTTAGTGTTGAAAAGTTCAGAAAATAAAGTGAAAGTTCAGAAAATAAAATTTGAAATTCATTGTACATCTGTAACATTGGAAACACTGGATTCTTTAGAAGTGTTGTCTTTAAAAAGTATTATCAAAAAGTAATTTTTAAACGTATATTATTAATTTAAATTCACCTTAAACACATGATTCTATTGTTTATTATTTCGACCGTTGTTAGATCAATATCTAGAAAAAATTTAAATAATCAATTATAATAATGAAAAATGTAGAATACTTAATTCGGAATTAAGAACTATACAATATAAGGCAGTCTTATCATCAGGTCTCACTGGATTCCCACGTCTGAAGTAATATACCCGCCTTCCTTCTGATCAGCAATTCAGGGTCGGGACGGAAGAACGTCTTCCGCCGCGGCGTTTGCGGCGGTCGCAGCTTGCAACGCGACACCGACGCGGCGGTTGGAAAATTGATTGCATGTCGTCTGCGACGCATAGTGAGCATGTTGTCTGTTGCAGCATTGTTCTAGTGTTCTCACAGCAGTACTGTTCCGTATAGCTTTCACGCTGCAGTATTTTAGGAACTGATGAACTTGCCTTTCAGTATCAGAAATCCGCACGGCCAATTTCTCATCTGCATGTACGAGGATAATCGCTTCAATGTAAGCTGAACCACCTTGTCTCAAGTCTAATGTTAACATCCACAGGTTGCTCTGAGAAATGCAGCTAGTGTTCTCGTGTTCAGTTCTGTTTACAGAACAACCCTTGGCGTGTAGCTCGAGAGTTGTTGTCAGAAGAAACACTTCAACCGTACGTCTCTGACGCGTGTTCTATTTGATCGAGCTGCACTATAGGAAATCAGATTCTGCAGGTTTAAATCCGCTCTTNGCTGAAGCCGATGTTCTGATAAGACATCACTTCATTAGGACCTTACCGAGTTTTATTCGTAGATTTTCAAATGATTGGGCTCTGTGCTGCTTACTTTTCGTCGTGGATCTCGTTTACTTCATTTTTGCTCTTCACATTTTAAATTGTTTCCAAATGACGTTTTTAACATGTCATTGATTTAATAGCCCTGTGAATTTCAGAACCAATCTTTTCACTCATGTTTCATTCAAACCATAAAAGTCCAAACATTCCCCCAATTAAATATTTTTTTTTCAAAGTTTCAGTAAACGATGCTTTAAAGGATATATGAATATCACATTTAGACCATTTAGAAGTTGATATCACATTTAGACCAATACCCCACCCACGCATCGGGATCGAAATATTTGTAGATCGTTAATTTTGATCGACTTCGTCTTGATTCTTTCCGCTAAAACTAACAGGAAACTGTAATATCTTAGATGAGCAGATGTGGCAACGGGAGTTTGTTGGCTTTCGTGCTTCGACAAGATACCAAAGATAATTGAAAAAAATAATAATAACAAAAGTATGATCACCGACATGTGGAACAGCTTCCCCGATGACATCGTTGGCGCTCCAAGTATGAACGCGTTCAAGAAGAGACTAGATAAAGCTATGGAAAAATATATGTTCAGATTTGAAATGCCTCGCTCCTTATCGAACCCGGTGGAAGTCTATAGTAGCTACTTCAAACTATCGTCAGTCATGAAAAGATCCGGTCAAATGACACGAGTTTAGATCTTCTGTGAACAAGGCACGAAAAGGAAAAGAATCGGCGACAGGCCACATCAGGCCTACACTTCAGCGCCGACATCACTATGTTATGTTATGTTATGATCCAGGTTGGTCGATGAAGAGGCATAGTTCAACAGAAGGGGTGCGGGTTGTATCGGTTGATCTTAAATGTTACAGAAACATACATGTACTGTTGTACATATATCAGTTAAGAGACTGTAGGATCAGTATTGACCGATCTGATATCAGTTGGCGCTAGCAAACGTACATCATTCACTTAAACGGAAGGCAGTCCGTATACAGGTTTCGTCGGTTATGGCTTCTTTCCATTCAGCATGATCAAGAAAGCGACCGAGAGCGTCT
>NW_025937033.1:0-152723 GCF_000764305.2 Hyalella azteca
TAGTGGCTACTAAAAGCAAGCAATGAGCGGCCAGTCTAACGGTAATATTATTTATATGAATATTTTATGTAACCCAATTGACGTTTCGTGTGTTCTACTGGAAAGAACAATTTGTCGTTGTTAACCTGCAAGCTGCAATCAGCTTCGTGCATATAATTACTTCTATTTTTAACTTCATAGTTTCAAAGATTATAACAACCAAAGTTTTCAATAATAAACTTTATGTTCTATGTTTAATATCCAAATCTGAATCTTTGCACGATCGCTCCTCACGTATTGCAAAAGTTTTCGAGGGTCTTAAAATTCATTTATTCGGATATAAAGTTATAAATTATATTCTCAATTGGTAATTTTAAACGAATGTATTTAGAAAATCTTGCCACTCGAGATTTGCTAAAGATTTCAAAGATTATAATTTAATTACGTATTATCAATCACTTATATCTTTTTTTTGCCAAATTGATAATATATCTAAAATTAGAATAATGATGGAGATTACGTCTTCAAAGCAAATTCTTCATAAGATATTTAAAACACTCTTTTAGAATTAAACGAAGAAATGTTACCTCTAAATTAATATTAAACAATTCGAGCATTCTTTACCGGCATAAAAATTAGTTAATTCAACATAACATTTATTTCAACTGAAACTAATCTACAGTCCCATCGCTCCCGCAGGCTAATAGCGCCGTTTGCTCAATGCAATTAACGGAGTTTACAAATTCAAATTAATTAACAATTCTTTAGTTTACTTTTTTGCTCACTTCGAGCCTTCAGAAATTTTGTTGTAGGCGATAAAAGGTTCTTAAGTTTAAAGGGTTGGGAGTAGGTTCAATAATTTCTCATTTTCTTGATATGCCAGAACATAAGTTATCACAGCGACAAACTTAGTGTGAATGAATAATTTGTTTATGAATTCAAGGTTTGATATTATGAAATATTACCGAACATTCACTTTTTCCTCGGTGTTATATGACTGATTCAAGGCCTATAAAACTTTAAAATGTTTCTTACAACGGAACATTTAGTTTTTTTAAAGATTATTATCATTATAAAATTTGGAANGTATTTTTCTGGCTTGAAAGTTTTTTGGTTTGATATCTTTATATCCTATGACAGGAATTTGTTAACAAAGTCAAATCACTTTTTTGAGACTTTCCAAAACTAAATTGTACACTTATTTTCTTATATTATATGATATATAATATTATATACATATAATATTATATAACATATAATATTATAATTTAGTTATTATTCAAAATATATGTATAATAATAATAAAATTTATTCTTCGTTAGGTATTATTCAGTGAAAAAAATATGAATGAATAAAAATAACAAATGAAATAACACAATTTTGATTTTAGATCGAACAGGATTCTTATTTAGAGCTCATCAAAAATTCTGAAATCCTTGATAAATATGATATAAAAACAAAACTCGAACTTGAGATGAAAGAAAGTGAAATTATTTCCTAATTATATTGCACATCGAGATGTTCATCAAATGTCTTCAACCGAAATTAATAATTAATAATTAATAATAACACTAAGATTTTCGAATAGCACTGAAATGCGCAAAGTAGTATTCAATATTTTACCTATAATAATATTATAATATTTTACAATATGATTTATATGACTACAGTGTCGCATTCTGTATTGATGTTTGAGCAAAGTTATTCGAAGCAAAACGAACAGATTTAAGTTTGAATAATGCGTTGCTTGGAAGTTATGAACTCGTAATCTTGAGTTACACGGTTTATTGTAACTGAAATTCAAAAGTCATTATCATTGCGTGAACAACCATTTCTACAATTATGCATGAACAGTATTTATGAATTTAAGCATTAAAACAACTAATGAATTTCAAAATAATCGTCATACTTATACTCGTATTGGCAGAAAATTACTTAAATAACTTCGTGAAATAAATGATACCTGAGACTTTCATTTATTAATAATTCGTGAAATATCATGCACTTTCTTCCCGCCTGCAGCTATGATCCACTATAATTCATGAATTCACGAATTCAGTTCACGAATTTACTAATTTCTATTTTTAATATCAACACATAGTAGAAATTTGAGTGCTAAAGATGCTGGTTCAAATGACCAGACGAAGGTTCTACCAAACCCTGATTGTGTTCTTCCTGGCATCTCAGCTTCTTCAATATGGGTGAGTGATTATTTAGTTGTAATCATATATAGCTTTCATTATATGATATAATCGTTTGTGAGGCTAATTTCTACGAAATAATTTAAATCTTTTAGCTATTCTCATTTGCTGTGTGTGAATAATATTCAATGACGTCAAATTTTATTGGAATTCTAATACAGAATTTTATTAAAAGCTAAGATTTGCCTCGCTTCTGAATTTGAACAAATAGGGATGTGAATCAGGCACTGTTATGGTTATCATCAGAGTGGTTAGTAGTTAGATTAAAAACGATACAATCTTATTTCATGGAAAACAGTGATAGATTTTCTTAGATTGAAACCTAAAGTTATTTATTGAGACTCCATATGATTGATTCGTATTCGTTTGTCAAATGAGTAATGCACTTAAACGCTCAGGAATGTAAAATATCTGTAACATTTTTTTTCTATGTTTTTGTAGATTTCGATTAGTTCAAGATTATTCGAAGCCATGGAAAAATTTGTTTTATCTTTCCGCAATTCGGGGGCTCATTTGCTTCGACATAAATTGCCAAAATTCTAATTTTAAATTCTAAAATTTAATTATTAAATTTAGCTCGAATTGAGCTAAAAATTACACAACCAAAAATATTTGCCTTTAGCTCGAATTGAGCAAAAATTACAGAGGAAAAATATTCAAAGGAACTAAAGTAACTTCATGTTTTACCCATTGATTCAAATATTTTAAGCGAGCAAATTAGGCCTGTCAAAATCATATTTAACTTCTAAATAAATATGCAAATTTTTTTGCAATATAAATATCACTGAAGTAGTCTCGTTTTCACAAATAATAGAAATGAATAATGAAAACACCATACTATTGATCAAGATCAAAAATCTACTTGTGGTTGAGGTTAGGCCTGTCTCTTATACACATCTAGATGTGTATAAGAGACAGGTTCTACGGCATGCTGTTCTTAATAACTTTTCTGGAGCTTAAGTGGATACAGGCTATGAAGTCCAAACATGTTATGTGTCATTTCCATTGGAAATTTCAGACTAACATTCAAAGTTGCTTGTGATTTCATCAGATTCCATATAAGGATTGATACTATGCATTGAATCTTCTCTTTGAAAGTCAAAATTACAAAATTACACTTAGAGAAGTCAAAATTACTTGATCTAGAAAATCAAAATTACAAAATTACTCTTAGAAAAGTCAAATTACTTGATCTAGGAAGTCAAATTTACAAAATTACTCTTAAAAAAAGTCCAAATTACCTGATCTAGAAAGTCAAAATTACAAAATTACTCTTAGAAAAGTCAAAATTACTTGATCTAGAAAGTCAAAATTACAAAATTACTCTTGGAAAAGTCAAAATTACGTGAATTAGAAAGTCAAAATTACAAAATTACTCATAGAAAAGTCAAAATTACATGATTAGAGTCTATGCCCCCTGACCACCCGGAGTCTATATGCCTCATGTTGTTACTGCACGGCTTCTCTTAAATTCTCAATAATCGCATGACTTATGTAAAGACTCTCCTTGTAGGTCTTTAAGGTCGTAGAGGACAGTAATGAATACACGGATTTCGTAGGTGATTTTTGACATGTTTCTGAAATCAGTACAAAACATAGCATAAGAAATAAATCGACAAATCTAAATATAATGACAATATTCACAGTTTTAGCTAATCCTTAAACTAATGAAGCAAATCTTACCAAATTACTGGGGGTTCATGCATATACATCAGCTGACAGACAACTAATAAACGACTTCGCGAATACAAGAAAACTTCTACTCCATAGTCGGCCTAAAAGTAATACGGACGTTTCTAATGCTTTTAACAACTTTTATTGCGATTCTTCTTGCCAGCGACGCAGGCAGTTAGATTTGCAATCAAGGCACTCCTGTGTCTGCTGCTGGTAAAACTTTTGAATGAATTTCGAGGACCCAAGAGCGAAGCCTTAACTTGCTTTTGCACTTCATCACGGAGTCAATCTGCTGCCTTCGCGGGGTTGGAATCGATCTGACAATTTTTGCTGTTATCACAGAATTGGGGATCACAGAAGTCTCTTTGTTATAAAAGCGGCAAAAGGTAAGAGATAATTGAACTGCTTGTGATGCTTCCCCAAAGGTATTCTTATTCAAACATCATTTAATAATTGCTTCTAAACTATTTCTCCAGTTTATGGATTCTTTCGAGACCTGGGCGAAATCTTTCTCCGGGCTGAGAAGTTTCGCAGAACATTGTCGTTCTTTGCAGAACATCTTTATGCTCAGAACATCTCTTATTTTTTGCAGAACATCTCCTCTCTTTAATACAGATACAGACGGCAATGTCGGGCTCTGGAACGCGTCACCACAGAGGCGTCAGAGATGCGCTTACAGATTCGTGACCTGCGAACGCAACTTGCAGCTTCCAGTGACTACAAGGTAATTAACTTACAGTTATTGTTACGGCCATAAGATAGTTAACTTACAGTTATTCTTACGGCCACAAGGTTACTGTTATTCTTTAGTAATCTTTATGACCAGTTTCGAATAAAATAATTCAGGTAACTTTTTTCTAAGTTGTTACGGAGTTCTAAACATACAGTGTGGGAAATCAAGGAAAATTTTTCAATGGATGAATGATTTACATTTGAACTTTACATCTTTTGAACTACATTACATGAACTTTATGAGCTTACATTACATCCCCCTAAATCGAGCTTCTTGAGATTAATAAATCATCGCATAGGGTGAATACCAAATGAAATTATACGTTTTAGCGCATTTTCTCATTTATGGAAAAAATGCACTATTGTGCTCGCCATGTCCGTCTGTCTGTCCGTCCGTCCGTCCGTCCGTCCGTGACTTCACGTTTTCGTCGACGAGAAAATGCGCTCTCTGTCACTCACTGCAGTGAGTGACAGAGAGCGCATTTTCTCGTCGACGAAAACTTGAGGTCACGGACGGACAGACAGACGGACAGACGGACGAACGGACATGACGAGCACAATAGCGCATTTTTTTCTTTAAATTAGAAAATGCGCTAAAATGAGATTATACGGAGTTTTTTGTCCGTACTTATTATGTGTTATGAAATATTTTTGACTTTACAGCGATCACGAGTGTCAGAAAGAGCAAGTTAGGATTTTAATACATTAAATAGAGGTTAAAAACATCATTTATTTGAACTTGTGCTTATGTTTTATATAAAGTAAAATCAGAATAATCTCTTCAAAATGAATTAAATAAACTTCAAGTTACAGCGAAATAATTCAACAAACAGTAAAATTATAATGTATTAATAAAAATTTATTAATGAATTAAATTATCAATTAAATCGAAATTATTAATTATATTACAATGTAACATTAGAGGTACGAAATTGCGCGATAATCAAAAAATTTACCCGACATTGATTTACCAAGCCAGCCCAATAACCTGCAATATATACGAGACAAAATATCATGTTACACATGAAAAAGCTTCATAATTGTTCCCAAATCATGTTAGTTCATCAACTCAACAGACTCCTCACGAGAAAAGCCAATATTAATATAAGCCAATAACAATATTTGTGACTCGATCCTCGTTGGCTTATGAACTCAGAGTAATCTTGCAGGACTCAATGGATAACAATAACTGGATATCAAAATAAATGGAATGTTTTACTTTAGAAATCAAACTGTGTCACTGCAACACCTAAATCAAGTTTTAACCCTTCTGAAACATGGTCAATTAAGCAGAGTTTCGATCGGCAGTTTAACAGCTGCTGCCATGGAGCGCGTGTGACTTTAATATACAGTGGGGGGAAATAAATATTTGTACACTTGAAAAATAGTATTTTAATGTATGAAAGTACACAAATTGAACAGGAGAAGTGATTTATATTATGTATAGAGGGGCATTGTATTCAAAAATAGCATCAATAGAAATTAAATCTCAATGCAACAAAAATTAATGCAACATGTTAACTTCTTCGGGTCAAAAAAGTATTCGTACAAAACAACTTTTGACTAATATTTCACACCAGAACATTCCAGAATGTACTAGAAACATGTAGCNTCACTTTTCCTGTTAAGTTTGTGTACTTACATACATTAAAATACGATTTTTCAAGTGTACGAATATTTATTTCCCCCCACTGTATAACTGAGTGATGCCTTGTAGGGCATCACGCACTATCATGAGCAACAGAGGTGAATGCGATTTTATTCTTTACTCACACAGGAGTAAACAATATACTACATAATAGAAAAATAGAAGCAATATGAATTACAAAAGTTTCCCTAGTAATGCTAATAAAAACTAAAAATCTTCTCAAGCAACAAATGGTTAAACGTATACGTAATACGTAAGTCCTCTTTTAAGAGAAACGTCTACCCTAAAATCGAAAATTTTGATTTTTCAGTTTTCATACTCATCTTAAAGCTTACATTCTGACGCATCTAACGGCACCAAAACCATCTCTGTACGTTGATTTATGCGTTCACGACAGATCGCGAAAGAGTTAGGGTTGGTGGTGTTCTTTAACATTTAAGATAGACCGAAATTACCGGTAACACACTTAAATAGCTTGTCTGAACACGCTGTGCTTCAGTTATCCGCCTGCAGTCGTACGGGATGGTTCTCGTGCCGTCGTTCGCACCATTCTTGACAGAAATTGAGCTCTAGTGTCATCTAGTCTTGCAGCCTTGAATGTCTATTTCGAGGCGCGCGCAACTTTGTCGGGCTCTACTGGAAAGTTAACTCATTGTCACTGCAAACCTATCTCCTCCTAGTGTTTTGAAGCTGCAGCGATTAGACATATACCATTCGATTCGTAAATAAAATCTCTAGAAACAATCCGGTCATTTTTTTCGCTTTCTTTAAAGTTTGGATTATATTTTGCAAAAAAGAGGGGCGGAGGGGGGAAATTCGAAATTTTTGGGAAAATTTTGGAAATCCCCCCCTCCTCCCGAACAAATTCGAAATTAAAAAAAATGAAAAAAATTATCGGCTGGATTTTAGATGTGATTGTTACAAATCGAATGATACGTGTCTCGATGTTGTAGCACGATATATGTAGGAGGAGATATATTTTTAAAGTACCCCTTTTTCGCCGTTTTCTATGAATTTCACGTTTTCTTTCATTTTTTTTTAAAAATTAACATGAACAACAAGTTCTTAGATTTCTGTTTTACATATGTGTACCAAGTTTTACAACGATCCGTTTGTAAATGGAAAAGTTTTCAGAAGAGGGAGACGGTCCCCTTAAATGATAATGTGATAATGATAAGAAATCAGAAAATTACCAAGTAAAATAAACATATCCGCATTAAACAAGAATCTCATGAAATTAATAAGAGATTAAGCTTAACGGCGGCAATATCAATATTGCACAGATGAAAAAATAGTTTAACTAAGGACAACATAGGATAGGGTAACATGGGGAAGCGAGCCCACTACGGGTCATGGGCCCATAACGGGTTTCTCGCTAAGTATGGCAGATATTGGTCCGTGTTCTCTACCGCCAGTCGACAGTTTAACTGGGATGAAGTGTACGGATTTACGTTTTGCTAAGTGTTTGCGTTATTAAGTTATTTGTGAATAACTGTTTTAGCCCAGATAAAAGTTTTTTTTTTTTTGCTGCTAAATAAAACTGTTTTCGATTACTGTAGATGAAGCTTTTGAAATTACTGTGAATTATCTTTTGAAAGTAATATTTAAAGGGATAATTTTGAGATCAAGTTTAGACTATTAGCTTTTAAAATAAAATGTGACACGATATAAATTGAAATGATACCTAGTGAGGCAACGGGCCCACGCGTGTCACGGGGCAAAGCGCCCATGGTGAAGTTTTGTGTTATCCATCATTAGATTTGTCTCAATGACCTTTTCAAAACTATGACTAGCTTTTTGAATTACAAATTACACTTCATATTGCATGATTTTTTGATTTGCCGCCTCAAGGCAGCAGGTTTAGTTTCTAGTTATGCGTATTTATGACCCCTTATCGAGTTATTGACTTTTGCCTTGCCAAAAGTTGATCTCAGTCAACGCCAATGAGCCAAAAGTTGATGAGTTTTTATGGTGTTGGTTGAAATCACGATTAGGTACAAATTCTCTGCACATAATATCTGGATTATGGACGAAACTGGAGCGAAGTTTTTTTCTGATCAACTAAATATATTTTTTCTAAGAATTCTAATATACATATGTGTACCAAGTTTCAGAGTGATCCGTCTGTAAATAGCCGAGATAAATTTTACCCTAGACGCTCCCCTTAAGGTAAATTTGAAACAATCCGCCTTGAAATCATCAGGCAATTCATTCAAATTTTTATAAAATTAAAAACTGTACCTGTTTTTAGCGCATTTTCACTTTATAGAAAAAAATACACTATTGTGCTCGTCATGTCCGTCTGTCTGTCTGTCCGTCTGTCCGTCCATGACTTCACGTTTTCGTCGACGAGATGAAAGTTTTAGTTTAGTTTTTAGTTTTTAGCTTATTTTTTAGTTTTTAGTTTAGTTTTTAGCGCATTTTCTCATCTATGGAAAAAGTTCACTATTGTGCTCGCTATGTCCGTCTGTCCGTCCGTGACTTCACGTTTTCGTCGACGAGAAAATGCGCTCTCTGTCACTCACTGCAGTGAGTACTGAGTTATATTTTTTCCATCTGTAAACTAACCGGCCGTAAGTTGAAGCGTATTATGGGAATAACGAGGAACAAGGGGGCGAAACCCGATTCAAAAGGACGTTTATCGTGGAATAGTGCCTTATTCCTGAATTTTAATAGTGGAAATATGTACATATCGTCTAGTTTTCAGATTTTTGACTGTCAATATAACTTGTACCTGTGCATCAACGGAATATTGTTGTCATCATGCATAACCTTGAGTTTTGTAATAGTGACCTATTAACTAACGTGCTAACCCATTTCTTTGCATTACAAAGTAGATCAACCCCAAATTACTATATGTACAGCAAGCTTGACATATTCGCAAAGGACAATGAGTAGAAAAACGTTCTTAATGAGGTAAAAGGTAAGACGTTTGAAAAGGCATGCAAAACCCCGTGGGCTTCTCTCTGCCCTCGACAAACTACGTTTGTCAGCTCCAACAGAATTTGCTGCATTTTCATTTATAGCAATATCCCCGACGGCAATTGAGTGGCGTCCAGAAATGGGTACCGCAGGTGAAAGAACGTCCAGCATACATGTATGTATATCCGCGTAACTCGGTAAGGAGGCCTGTTTCTCGGCAAGATGGTCAATGTTGTTCTTATATTTTGAGTTCATGGAGTCAAGGTTTTAAAATTTACATTTTGCTGAACATTCTAACAATTAGAGAGTAAAGCGTCTACGACTCTATATAATTACCTTGTCCACGCTCTGAGTATGAGAATGGATACCATTGTCAGATCTTGCCAGTCTTCCTACTTTTTTCGGGGTTAAACTTTTACAAAAAGGAGAGCAGCTTATTCACTTTTTCCAAATCTTTCCTCATGGAGATAATGATTCCTCCGAGCAGATGGAACTCGTCTCACTTTCACCGTCACTGGCCATCACAGAATGAGAGGAAAAGTGGACGAATGCGAATGTAATTACGGGTCGAGAAATTACTAAAACAAAAGGCCAATGCAAAGCACAAGGGTTCCAAAACGATACCACGAGCAAACATGCAGGGGCGAGTATATATCATAGGTGATACAACAACGGCGGTTGTGTGAAGAATCCAAAAATCTTTGTTTTAAAATATAACTCAGGGCTACTTTGATTTTCGACATTTTTCATAAATAAAAGTGCCAATACAATACTCAGGTAATGAATTAGAAATACTGTGACGGTTAAATTATTCGATTAATTGTACCAAGACTTTAATGAGGTAGATGTGCTAAAATCATTAAATTTTAGATACATATTAAGACCTTACCCTTTTTGTTTCCATAAAACGCAGTCAATATCACAGCATATATATTTATTCAGTTAGTTTACGGAGAAGACAGGCATAATTTTTATTAAAATTTACGTAACTTCCGGGTCCAAAATTCTGCTTGATCTCATTTACAATCTCTAAATGTATTTCAACTCAATTTCAACAGAAATGACAACTAATTTTCCGGTCTTTTTTCAGCATGATAGTTCTCGAACTCAAGTGAATGTTGAAAATAAATGCACTTTGTCAACGTACTTTATAAGTTTACTGAAAATAACGTCTTCTTATGCCGTCATTGTTTGAGATCGTATGCCATAACAACTGAGCTCTAGGAGAGATAATTTGGACAACAAGTTCAAGTTGTTGTCTTGACAGCCCCGGTCCCTATAGATTCTGGTGTCATACTTTCAAAACTGGCTAAGTGAACGTAAGTACTTACGCTCTATTTTCTTGTCTATGATTGGTGGATTTTGCTTGAAAGGCCGTCAATGATTGGATATTTAATGGTAACGTTTTTTCTAAGGGAACAAATCGTAGTTGGAACTAAATTTTCAGTTCAATTATCTTGAACCAAACGTTCGAAAATTATTGTAGGGGGAAAATTACCCAGCTCAGTCGTCCAATTGTAGCATGGTTTTCATGAATCAGTTTCTGTTTACGTTACCGGGAGGCTGAGGTACAACGTATAAGAGACTATGTGCAAGACTCCGATTACCAACACCTGAAACCTGAAAAAATATAACTCAGTACTCATTGCAGTGAGTGACAGAGAGCGCATTTTCTCGTCGACGAAAACTTGAGGTCACGGACAGACAGACGTACAGACGGACATGGCGAGCACAATAGTGCATTTTTTTCATAAATGCGAAAATGCGCTAAAAATCCCTTATAATACCGAACGCGTTTTGCTCCTTACCTGGGACTAAGGCAATTATTATCATTTAAAAAAATTCTACACATTTTTTGCTATTGATAGCAGCCTGTCTATAAATAGCATGATGAGTAGATCAGGGATCAATAAAGATCAACAATTTTTTCATCAACATATCGAGCATGTATAGTTCTTGTGTTTATTTAAGTTTCTGCTTAACTGATGATTCTAAACCAAAATGCAACTTTGTTTTTTTTTCAGAATTCTGTCTATTTTTGTTGTGCTTCTGTGCTATGAATTAATTTTTTTCAAATACATTACCCTAGAAAAGGTTTGATAACATTTGTTCTGAAGGTATTCAATATCACTCCATATTCCGATGATCACAACGATAATTTTACATCCTATGTTTTTCCGTCATAATTAAATTACATGGATAATATATATGTTTTCCATATATATGGTTAATATATATGTTTCGATAATTTTCAATCATATGTTTTTCCATCATACGATAATTTTCCATCACAACGCACATATGTGTTCCATCATATGTTTTGTGCAGTCGCTGCCATATTTCAATACTCCACATTTCCAAAATAGAGTACATTTATGAGCGTTTACTTATAGTTGAATTGATNGTCGCTGCCATATTTCAATACTCCACATTTCCAAAATAAAGTACATTTATGAGCGTTTACTTATGGTTAAATTGATCATCATAAAACTTCCACGAAATATGCACGCTTCCAACACTTTATCCAATGAAAATCTTCTCTAGCTACAACGGAACTGCACTGCCCAATTTGCGTTCTTCGTTTCTGTGCTTTAGCAATGCACGCTTCAATTAGAACAGTTTAGAACGCTTCAATTAGAACAGTTTAGATGTAAGTCTTCACGATACGGCAGTTCAAAAGCCGGAACTCTGCAACCGTTAACAAGTTGTGGCACTTGAGAGAAGTCTTTCCGGAGCCGAGGCTAGGAGATCAAGAGGCTCTCTGTTGTCTGGTCTAATTTAACGGTGATGAGAACCTATCAAGAAAGTTGCTGGAGGATACTCGTTATATTGATACTGATATAAATTAGTTCGATAAGGTGAATATTCACTCTATGCAATTTTATTCGCCGGCCAAAGCATTTTGTAAAACTTTGAGGATTTTTAGATCATGAAGAAAAACGCCACGTAAACATTAGCAAAGTTTATTTTTTCGTTTCCAGTTTTATGACAACGCTCAAAAATACTGCAGAAATAAAGCCATCGAAAACTGAAATGAAGAATGAGCATAATTTTCGATCTTTTTTTTGGGACGGGTTAATAGTTTCGAATAGAGATCTGGCTTTAAATAATCATGATTCCTCACATCATCTGTCAATACTAGATACGAGTACATCAAACCATTTACTTGATAAAATTGATTACCAATTAAAATGCAAAAGGGCAATCTTCATCACTGAAGCTAAAATCAACAAACATTCAAGATGAAACTCATTTCACTGCCTCCATGAATCTCTAGAGTTATTGAAGCAAAATGCATCAGAAAAATTATTCAAAGAAGTTAATAGATCAGAAATCATATATAGATGTACATATGTCTCCAGCTATTGTGTTATCCAGAGAAAATTATCACCACTGAAGACACGGTGCTGCCTCAGGGGCTTATTTAGTGGTCACTTTCAAAAAAAGTTAAGAGATCGTAAGTTCATCAGCCAATCATTGACGGCCGTTCGAGCAAAATCCACCAATCACAGACAAGAAAACAGAGAAAACATACTTACGTTCACTTAGCGAGTTTTGAAAGTATGGCCCCAGCTGGAAGAAAAAGTTGATGCTTTGGCCTCCGCCATTGCCAGCATTCACATTTCTCTCTAAGTTATGGTACGTGAAACGCATTTCGGAGGCATTGCGCGAACCGCTGCGTAAATACCCAGTTCGAAATTCTCGCAGTCATTGCGGCCGTTCGCCGCAGAGACGTTCGCAATGTCAATACTAGATACGAGTACATCAAACCATTTACTTGATAAAATTGATTACCAATTAAAATGCAAAAGGGCAATCTTCATCACTGAAGCTAAAATCAACAAACATTCAAGATGAAACTCATTTCACTGCCTCCATGAATCTCTAGAGTTATTGAAGCAAAATGCATCAGAAAAATTATTCAAAGAAGTTAATAGATCAGAAATCATATACGTATAGATGTACATATGTCTCTAGCTATTGTGTTGTCCAGAGAAAATTATCACCAATGCAGACTCGGTGCTGCATCAGGAGCTTGTTTAGTGGTCAGTACCTATACTTTAAAAAAAGTTAAGAGATCGTAAGTTCTTCAGCCAATCATTGACGGTCTTTCAAGCAAAATCCACCAATCATAGACAAGAAAATAGAGCGTAAGTTCTTACGTTCACTTAGCGAGTTTTGAAAGTATGGCTCCAGTGCTGGGAGAAAAAGATGATGCTTTGGTCTCCGTCATTGCCAGCATTCACATTTATTTCTAAGTTATGGTAAGTGAAACGCATTTCGGAGGCATTGTGCGAGCCGCTTCGTAAATAATGTTTCGGGAGTAGCGCACTTCCGATCTCTTGTTTTTCGGACTCGATCCTTATATATTGTTGCTTGTATAAACTCAATCATTATTTTGTTTTTATTATATTACTTTTGTCAATCGACTATTTTAATGCAACTAATGGTTTCATTCTCAAACCCTTGAATATTTTTTGGAAGAGTATAATCATTTCTCATTGATTATTAGAAGCTTAATTGTTCCATGGTAAATAATGATTTGTGATAAATAATTTTAATTTTATTAACTTACATCAAAAAGATAACGCATTTTTCGTCTATCTTTGTGTTATCAGTATAGGTTGGCAAAAGTTGTTCCTTTTTTAAAAGCAGGTTTCATTGAAGACCAGAGAATTCGTTTTATTGGTATATTTATTTATAAATATATTGAAATATTTATATAATTGATATTTATCTCTTTGTTATCCTAGGTACACGATGTTGGTAACAACCATGCATTTTTGGGGTCAAATTTGTTCGAATAGCCCCAATGTGTCTCAATTTCGACAGCGCTTGTGTAAACCTTTGCCCCATGAGGTCCAAACGATCGATGTTCGTGTCACTTCAATGCCGTTCTTTTTCTCATTCATTTTCATCAATGTCAGGTTAGACTCATTTGCTGGCAGTTGATCGGAGCACACTTATTCTTTGTTCACTTCTTTCTTTGATACTCATTAGAAAATATTCTCTATAGTATTATTACCAGGCGTTGTGACCCGCATCAGAAATTAAAACGGAGCAAAATACTGGAATAGATAAAGTTTCTCAATACAATTCTAATTAAAAAAAAATCTCTTCGAATTCAAGCTCCAGTTAAGCACTCACTAAAGCTCGTAAATAGAGAGGCAGGGTATACTAATTCATTTACGTGACAATTGGCCGTAAATCCTGGTTCTGGACGACATTTATTGGAGAGCTGCAATGGATTGGAGGCTAACTCATTCTTCTCATAGGAAATATTCTGCTGACTCGACAATTGTTTTGAACGGCCGTAATTTGTAACTCTACGTGGAGCGTTTCTGTATTACAGTCGGTGTGAGTTATTTATATTGTTTTTGGCTTCCAGCTAACATGATAGGATCGAAATTTTTAAATAAACAATGCATCCTGATGAAAGTTTCTCGACTATGCAAAAACTAATGCATAATATTTATTGTTACAAATAGTCATATTGCATCTTGGTTGTCATTTAAGCTGTAATTAACATAATTTTTATCTATAGCGTCTTGCGTTATTGAAACAGTAGGTGACTTATACTTCAATATGTGTACAAATAAAAACAAAACGTTTTATTTGTTGTTTGCTGCCTTTGTTGTTTGCTGCGTTGAGCTAGTTGAAATATTACGTATCCAGCAGTTCATATGACGATTTGACATACAAAAATTTATGAGATCATGTTAAGATGACAGATGTTTATTTTATTTTGTCGACATCGAAAATGTGTAATTCGGTTAAATGTAGTGAAATTCGCATCTTCGTATACAAAGAAATATTATGGGAAGGGCGGAACATTCTTCCTTGTTAAAGGGAAAATTCAATTGTATTTCCATATGATCATGATTCACATTTAGTCCTTTTCGATGTAAAAGGAAATAACTTTCTTTACCTGCAAGCAATTACATAAGAATTTTTTTTCGTGCTAATTAAATTTGTTATGTTTTGTGTATATCAAGGCAATGAATATTTTTAATGTTCGCCATGAAATTTTATGCAGTACTCCCTTTAATATTTAAGCGATAAATGGCCGCAATTTCACAGGCATCAACGCCTTTATTTTCTCGCTCCAAATTTGGGGAGAGAAATAACGCTCGGCATAATTGCCGCGCTCAGATTTTATTACTAGAATAAAATCCAAAAGCTATATTCCTAAATAAACTCAACATTATTTCCAATACTAACAAATGATATATTTTTCTCAAAGGGAACTGTTGACAGCTGACTTCATGAACAAATTAATTATTTTTGATCATAGGATAATTTTATGATATAATATATATATATAAAATTTATAATAAGTAATTTTTTCCTGAGTTGGGAACACAATTTAAGGAATTTAAACGTCGAGTACCGCGAAAATTGAGACACGCTCTAAAAATTTGAAGGTTGACCGCTAATCTACTTTAAAAACCCCTGAAATTTAAAGAAGCATAATATTTCGACTTGTAATCCTAGCTGTTATTACTTCGAAGACTTAAATAAATTACAAGCTTGTTAAGGAGATCGAATATCTTCAAATTGACGGTTCAGCTGTGATGCAAAGAGTTCACCAGTAAAATAAAACTAAGGAAATTTTTACTTAAAATTCAGTACAATTATTGTTTTTAAGCGGCACCATTATTATACATATGATGAAATTTGAAAACAATGTATGACTTTCAATTCTATGCTATCAAATAATTATCTAATTAAATCCACATCGTGGTTTTAGTAACTCGGGAATATGAAGGATCTTGCATAATCTTGGAATTCGACAAAAAAAAAAAAAAAAAACGCAACCAACAGGCGCCGACATATTTTTTGTTTGTTGTAGGCAAATATCTCGTGGGGCCAAAATTCTGATGAAAGTGAGGGTCTGGGCATTTTTTGCTTTTTTAGCGGTAACTTGCAGAATTGCGCACCCACGCTTAATTTTGATGTAGGATGGCTATCTAAATATCAAACTAAGCTCGTAAAATAGTTATACTTGTGGTTTTTAATCTGTGAGCTATTTTTTCGATACTTAGATGAAGTATTAATTTTTTTCTATAGTTGGTGGCATTGGATCAATATATGCATGCTCCTCATCACTCAAAATTGCAAAGTGGCGACATTTCAATAGCGTTAAAAATATCTCTAGAATAGTGCAACATCTTGATTTAATAACCGCACCTGAAATTTGATTGCCTAATCGTCTAGTCTTTAATAATGTATGCTTTTCAATTACATGTTGGTCGATAAATAATCTTCATATCGTTAGTTTTGTTGGCATGGGATTCAGTATTCACAACAACCAAAATTATCTATTATGATTTGAATGCACAGTATGCAAAAATATCGCGTTGAAATATGGAAATGTTTGGAGATATAGGAATGAATTTAAATTTGTTTTGAAATTAATTCATTGAACATTTACAGTGTGAAGAAAACCCCTAAATTCTAAAAAATATAACTCAGTACTCGCTGCAGTGAGTGACAGAGAGCGCATTTTCTCGTCGACGAAAATTTGAGGTCACGGACGGACGGACAGACGGACATTGTTTGGAAAGATTGTGTTCAATGACTCGTGCGATACATGGATATTATTATATCAAATCATGATAGTGCTTGACGAAATATCAACTCCAGGTAATAAATTAATATTCTAATTAATGTTGATGATGAATGTACTTCACTTATTACCTCCTGATTTTTTATGATGTGCAATTTTTATGAATGGAAAAAAACTAGGAATTTTATAATTTTTGTGCTTGCAGTCACGGTAGAAATTTAACAGTACTTATACCGGATCTATAAATGAAAAAAGCAATAAATTTCGCGTTTAAATTTGTTTATACACACTGTAGACTTTTTTGGCGATCAAAGCTTGTTTATTTTCAATAAAAAAATTATTCTGGTTTTCCTAATTTATTATCACATAAATTTTCTGACAATTAAAATGTGTGCTGCCACTTCAGTTTGTGATGGTACAGCTAAGAGAGTGAAAATATGGACTTAAATACTTGAGTTGGTAGCCTAAATACTTTAAAATGCAAATACGTGCGCCCTAAAAAGTATTATACGTCAAAATCGCCTTTTTCGGTGTCGTAAGTCGACGATAGTGAAGCTCGTCTAGAGTGCCATGCGTCATAATCTTGGACTAAGACGAGACTGTGGTGCAAAAATCTGGTCAAGTCGAACACCAGACTCCGATAGATCATGCACACTCTGGATCGATCACTGGATAAGATAGCCGTTCTGAATGGCGTAGTCTGGTCCATGTAAGCGCATCGCTGCTGAATGTGGAAATAAATTATTATTTAATATTTCACCGGAAGATTCAGGCTACATGATGTGTTTGATATATGATGGGTTTGTTATTTATCATGGTATACTGAAAAGATTTCGGACAGAAAACGTGCGAAATATGAAAATTTTGAAAATAAGTTTCTGTTTAATAGATTAGAAGTAGAGAGGAAATTCGCATTGTCAATTACAATCTTTACATGAACGATATGACAGAGTTTGTTATTATTGACTGAACAATTGATCATTGTTTAAAGAAAAAACAACCACACGAGATCCTAATTATTAACGGACAGCAAAGATGATGCAAGCACCCATCACGATGATGCTCGTCTTCGCACAGCTCGACAGGCCAAAAATCTCTTAATTGGGAGAGGTTGGTCAATAAAAATCGCTTATCCGACAAATTTTCCCGACCGTATGATGAACTGCTGCTCCGCTCGTTTCCTGGACTATAAAGGATTTTTGACTGTTTTAATTTCACTTCAACAGAAGAAATAGCGAATGATTGGGATTCATGACCAACATTTCAAGCTGGGGTATCAAATTTAGAAAAATTTGTGCATCGAAATTAAAAAATTACTCTATCTAAATTTAAGTGCATGTTAACACATGGAATTGACGATCAAGGTGTAATCGGGAGGTAAAATAGATCTTTCATTAATAACCATGTTCTTAAAAGGAGCTCAAATGGTAATAACAATAATATTAAGCCGTATTTTTCCTCAGCCTGATGGTAAACAATTTTTTTTATTTTAGCAATATTGTCGAGTTAGCTATACAAATCCAAGTCAATCAATTAAGAATACCCACATTTTGTGCGAGTTTCTTAAAATAGAGACTTTGAGCAACAGTTGTTCACAAAGTTGGGTTCACAATATTAATATTTATGCGATGCGTACTTACGACGATTAAACTTTTACTGCATCGTAATTCTGCAGTTAATTGGGACTTCTAACCAAGGTAAAATTTAGCCCTGCATCAGCAACGAAACTCGAGGAATAAATGAATAAATATATAATAAATGAATGAATAAATGAATAACAAACCAGGCATGACTCAATCACCTTACTGAATTTGACGGTTACTGAGGAGTTCCATTGGCGGTTTATAAATTTAAGTTGTAGCCACATTTTTTTTAGCTAGGACATTTAATTTCATATATATATTGAATGAGTAATGGATGGGCTGTTTGGAATAGCAGGCTTCTGCTCCTCGAGATTCTGTGACCGGATAGAAATATGCATAAGGCTGTCCCTCTGAAACTTCAACGCAATTCAACACGATACATCAGGAATCCATTTGACTTCAGCCACATTTCTGCGATAAAATTCACACATCGTTTTCAGCCCTGAAAACTCATGTTGATGTAAATCGAGAGAGGGCAGCAGCAAGATCCAAGAAATGCTTGACATTCCCGAGGAGTTTTCCCACCGTGCAGACAGTAAAAGAGCTGCCCGGATTTCCCACTGAACGCCGAGAACTTTGTAGGCAAATTGCCTCGTTGGTTCATGATGTTGTTGTCAGCTTGAATGAGATGTACACCGATGGCATAGTACAGTGAAGGCATAGTGAAAAAATGTAACTCAGTACTCACTGCAGTGAGTGACAGAGAGCGCATTTTCCCGTCGACGAAAACTTGAGGTCACGGACGGACAAACGGACGGACGGACGGACATGGCGAGCACAATAGCGCCTTTTTTCCATAAATGAGAAAATGTGCTGAAAATGCTGACAATGAGTGCAGAAGAGTGAAAATCCATGCATGTTATTTCATGAACATGTCAGGTGAGCGTCATCGCATATCACCACGTTTATTCCCCACTGAACTACATGTGTCTTATTTTAAACGTACTCATTTGCTCATTACAGAGAACGACGTATATACTGATTATGATATATTCGCCATATTTTGAATAACTAATTCCTAAACATGAAAAGCCCAACCGAAAAGGCGATTAATCGTACCAGGTTGGAAAAGACCGCGGGTCTGATCTGTCGGATCAAGATTGTCCTTAATTATCTCTCCAAGGAGGTCGTGGAGATCTTCCGCTCCACATTTCTAAACCGCATTGAGGACATCACAGGAGACCTTTTTATTCCAGATGGGAACTCTGTAACGGTATCCTGGACGCTAAACCATTTTAAATCTTACGCTATATGGGTCCACATAATGCAATTTATTTAGCTTATTGTATTATATAACAATTTTGCAAGTGAGCGAATTATTCAATAAAGAAAGAAAATTATTTTCGCAGATATGTAACAAAGATGAGAATAGTATGCTTAGAATAAGCTTAATATTATTGCTCGTTGAGGGTATATATTAATAATATGCAATAACTTTCATTTAATTTTAAGTGTTGCCTTCTGCATGTTATTTGATTAATAATTTGCACATCTAAATATATGAGAGAATTTACTTCATTAAGTTTTTATTCGAAAATTTATCAATTGAATTGTACCCGAACCTCATTCAATATCACTAGCCTTCAGTAATATATTGTATTGTATTGTTGTGTTATTTACCGGAAATGAAACTTTGTTCTTTTAAAAATTATCGTGTCTCATTTTAAATATTTTCTTAAATATATGATCGGTAATAAAACAAATAACAGGAAATAATTAGAAGCATACAATTATGGTCACATTACCGCATAATTAAAATAAATTATTTAAATTGGTTGCAGGGGAAGCGTGAAGAACAGTATTTTAGTGAAAATATGATGATTTCTCTAAGAATTTTCTCATCTGTTGAATTATTTATGGCCTTTTGACTGTATATCATGGGTAAAATACTTTTTCTAATGAAGCTAGAAAAAATCTTGGCCCTTAAAACCAATTTGATGCAAATTACCATGAACCTTTTTGGTGATAGAATGGAATCAAAATTATACACCCACATGTTACTTCATCAATAACGCATATCGATGAAAATTAGTTGCATGCACGCAAAGATTTATTAAGATTGATATATTCATTTATAATTTTCATCATGAAATTGAGAAGCTGAAATCTCTACTTGGATGAATCCCAGGCTTGAAACAAAACAAAGTGATGAATGTATTCAAGCATCCAAGTTATTTGATACCGAAGGGTACAGGTAATAGCAAAAAAAAATACTATAAGCCCATCTTAGTCGAGCTTGGTGGTAAAAATACATTTGGACAATGTTGGTCTGCTCAGTTGATCTACGAAAATCCAAACTTAACTTCTAACAGTTCAAGTTTTTTTGAGTAAACCATTAAGTAAATTATGAAGCTTGAGTCTTGTAATTCAGCAGCGATAACCGAGATTTAATGTTGAATTGCATACGAAATCAATATTATTCTGATACCAATGTAAGCGTGCGCTACGCAGCGCACGGTTATGCATGCAGGCAAGCATCTCCGCTATTCGCTTTGATCGCGACCTCCATATCGCATTCAATGATTCTATTTCAATAGAATCTGCCCAGGAGCCTTGAAGCAGTGTTGGCACTTGCAGGGATACACACTGCGCCTGTGGAGCTGAGATTGCACTGTGACATGTTGAAATTTGTAAATGATTTCATGGACGGCTGAGAGAGTGAACTGCGAGAACTGCTACTGAATATCAATTTTTTTATTAAGTCCAATTTATTTATTATTTATTTAGCAATTTATTAATAAATTTATTTTTTATTTATTATTTATTAAGTAATACATTTTATTAATTAAGATAAGTCAATTGTTTTTAGGTCAAAATTTTTTAAACGTTTCAAAATTTAATAAGAAAACTTAACTTGAATCTAATACACGAGAAAAGGCATAAGATTTTCTTACTTATTATTTCTGGGGCCGTAGCTGTGCAGCAGATTTAGATACACAACGAAATCTATTTATTGAACGGATGAATAATAATAATAATAATAAAATAACTCACACCTGCATGCACGATAATAACTCACGATTTTGCACGATAAATTTCCCAATTTGAATTATATTTTTTCCTCACGTTTGTACTCAATTTAAATGTCCATTAGCATGTAGTAAACAGCTCTCTCAATTAAAATTCATGTACCCACGGGAAAATTTCACCAATTTTTTTCGCCGGTTGATCGTCGGCCATCAGGAGCAATCTAAAGGCCTGCAAAAATATGTAGCGGAATAAATTCTCGTCCGATAATTAGCGTAATGGGCCTAAATTTTTTCCTCTACTTTGATGACTTTAAACAAATTTTCTCCGAAATTTGTGGTATTTTAGGGACCTGATAAAATTTAAGTTCACAATCTACCAAAAAAATAGCGAATAGACAAGGCATTGAAAGTCTGGATTTCAAGGTTTGCTCGTTCTACTTAAATTATCTATTAAATAATAATAAATTAAAATCGAAAGACTGATATTATTCTTCACGTATAGCATGCACACATATCCAACTTCTCGATCGCTTCATCATGAGGAATTTGTGTCTACATTTGTATGGAGTAAATCTTCACCGAGCCCGGGAAAAAGTAACAATAACGCAATTCTTTATTAGTGATTTTTACTGAAATATTGTACCAACACAATAGCATATATTCAACACCTTATGTTGTATAGGCAAAAAAAAGATTATAATCAAGTCAATAATCTTGATCAAGATCAATTATCAATATTCCTATAATCAAGTCAAAAATAATGATTAAACGTCGTTGTTATCCATAATCTGTTACACTATCAATGGGCCAAGGAACGATAAATGGGACTTGCACATTTTTTCTAATCACAAATGTATGCCATTTACACAATAAATTGTGTATGACATTTGTCTGTCGGATTATGCATTATCATTATGATTTGAATCGTCAAGGTTGTCTTACAATTATTTGTGTCACGTAAAGAGGTTGGCTGCTAAGAGAAAATTTGTTGGGTAATGATCATTAAGCTGTCATTAGGCCACCTTAATGCTCTTCTTGATTGGCATCTTTGAAAATATATTGCTCATTTCTCCCTAGGGTTTATCGTTTGCCTCTACGACCGTCTATAAATTTCTTTATTTTTTACATTTAATTTAACCATAATGGCTGGAGGCGCCGTAAGAAAAACATGGGAGAGCAGAAAAAGTTGTTTAGTAAATAATTATAAATGATTATAACCTCATGATTATAAATGATTATGGTTACATTTTCTCGGATTATAAGAGATAAATCATGCCCTACCCCCATTATATTAATTTGTGGAAGATTAAAGGCAATTCTTGATTCATTTCAATTATTCAGTCTTAGTTATTTATATCTATATGCAGGCTTAATTATTAAATTTATTTACATATGATTCGTAATTTACATCAATGTATGTTAAGCGTTCATCAAAACAAATATCGGCTTCACAAGAATACGAATATTTTAAACAATGTAAAGAATTTTTTCAACTCTTCTGAAAGTTCATACACAATGTCTGAAACATCAATGAATAATATTTGTGTACAATTTTCAAGCATAGTAGGCATTTAACGATTTTTTCCATTTATATAACGGTGATTTATTTTCAGGATGTTTTATTCAAATAATTAGGAAAATAATTTCTACTTATCCCAGTAAACTCAGGTTTTCGTGTCCCAATGGACAATTAAAGAGATTGGTTTCCCCACTAGCGTCCTAATTGATCTGTTAGAGCAGTTTAATTTTTTCAATTATCATAATCTGCCAATACTCATCCATTTTGAAATTTTCTATCTCATACTGAAAAATTTTGGTGGAACTAAATTTTTTGACAGCAATTTTTAAAGAATATTTAATAAGATTTCGAGTAATTTTTATCTATGTTCATGCTTTCAATAGAGACTGCACCAGTACGCAGGATGACTTGGACCCAACATCCGGCAGTCCAGCTGGTCAGAGCGAGAATCAGCCTAAGGTCAACACAGCCTCAGAACAACAGCCTTCAGTTCTGAAGCGAGAGAACGGGAAGTCGACTCACTTACAGATCTTGGACAGCCTTTTGAAGGAGTATGACCGTCGGGCCACTCCATCGAACCATCTAAGTAAGTATATGATATTTGATTTAAATATCGCTTTAAATATTTTTACAATTACTGATAACTGAGTTGACTGGAGGTTGGAACAACACGAAAGTGCTTCGGTATCTGATTAAATTACCTCAAAAGAAGGCCAATGCTAAGAAAAATTTTGCGTTTAAAAATTAAAATGTGACTAGTTTTCTATGCTTGATTCAATCAAAATTAAAATTTAAGAAATGACGAAAGATCATATATTAATCAATTATCAGGTTACACTCAACGTTCAAAAATATCCGTAACGAACATTTTAACATGTCCATTGTAAGAAATTTGATATTTTAGTCGCAACGAGCAAATTCGGATTCTTGACATGAGTTGAATAATTTTCAGTGCTTGACTATGTAACCGGTAAAAGCATCCGAATTTCAGTTAAGTGTGAATATGAACAAAAACTCATCAAATTTCTCAAGAAAAAAAAAGTGAGCGAAAGTTTCATTTGCTCATTTCTTTTCTGAAAAGCCTTCGCATCGTTTTATTTTTTCCCAGGCGCTGTAACCTAATTGAGAAGAAATTTTATTTTCTAGACGACATTTGTTGCATTGAACTTTTTCCCATACTGTGACATTTCGAGAAGATTAGCTTAGCTTTCCGCCAGAAGCCAAAGACTGACAATATTCTGCACTGGTTCTCTTTAGACTTGTTTGTAAGCGGGATGTAGCACTGCCAATTGTCAGGTGATCATTGCGAAATTAACCGAAAACCCTGCTTTCTGCTCATGTATGACTGTATGTTTGACTTTTCACGTATAAATTGTAGAAAGTAAAGAGGATTTTGCCGAAATTGTGCATAAAAAATAATTTCAAAACTTAAAATAAACAATACTCGATTTAATCACAAGAAAAAATTATCGAGGAAACAGCGAAATAATTTATTGATATAAGAATAAATGCTTCTATGAATGAGTTCGATATATATAGCGTTTAATTGCGTATTCGACATTTTCAGTATGCTCTGAAAATGAAAGCAAACTTTCACAATTTAATAGAAAATCAATTATGTAGACAATTTAAAATTACTTGCATGGCGCACGAAATAATTTGAACCTTTATGGCTTTCTTAAAAAATAAGAAATTAAATTTATATTTATCAACCCAATACATACAATACAATACATTATAACATAAAAAGAAAAAAGTCAAATATGATTGCGAATATGACCATCCAAGAGGTCGTTCACACTTGTACTAACTTGTGTCGCAAATTATCACTGCAAATGGATACGCACGACATAATTTTATAATTTTTTATTTTATTTAAAAAACCAGCTATTAAATTTATATTTATCAAACCAATACATCAATCATTATAACATAAATATGAAGAGTTAAAAACGACTGCAAATATGACCACCAGGTCGTTCACACTTGTACCAACTTGTGTCGCAAAATATCACAGCAAATGTATACAAAGTGTCAAATGTTTGTCGCTCGCTGAGGTGAAGACACTTTTGTTACTGACAGGCTTCTTGGTGTTTTCATGCAGCAAAGTCTTCTGCAATTGGTCGAATATATCGCGAGCGAAGATTGTGAACTCGGTTTGAGTTTATTAGTGATATTTTTTGACGAAATATAACAGAGAAATAAGGAGGTTTTGAAAAAGTTGTTTAAAGAAAGTGAGAGGTTTAAAAGTTGGAAAAGAAGGTGACTCCACAAAACATAGATAAGGCAAACCTGGAAACTTGGACAAAATAGAAAATGTCGAAGAAGTTCAGGCAATTTTGTGGAAAATTCTGGAAGCAGGGATTTTGTTTTTTTAAATCCTAAGCCTTTAGTTACACACATTCTAGAGAATTTGCGTGAATGAACTGAATAACTGCAGTTTAGTGTGAATGTGAAGTTTAATACGAGTTAATTTCCCTAGATTGTAATTTCCTTTGAAATGAGGACTTCATTCTGTTTGAAACTAATTTTGTTTGAAGCTGAACTTAGTATTGCTCAGATTACTCCCGATCTCCTGAGAGATGTTCTTCGGAAAGTAATAAGACTATCGAACAAAATAATCTCGATTTAATCAACTCGATGAATTTTCTTTGCAAACGACATAATTTGATTTTAATTTAAAACGTTTAATTTGAATACGTAAGGCCTTAGAAAGTTTTCATTGACACTTGAGTTATTTATTTTTTATTATTTTTATTATGTTATTTTCAACAATTTATTTCCTACAATGGAAATGTTTCCAAAGAAATTAAAAATTGAAAAAGAAATCAGAAAATGATGACAGAAGAAATCAGAAAATTAAAGTTGTAAGCCGCCAAATTAATTAAATGTATGTTTAACTTTCAGCGAAAGTGAGGAAAAAAATTCATTTAAAATTCTACGATCCCGAAGAACTAAAACTTGGTTCCTAGTTTTCACGTAAGTAAATATCTGCGTTCATATTGCAAGATGAATTAGATTAAATGCTGCAGGGTACATGAAATATTTTTCTCAGAAGTTCTGCACCTCCCAAACAACTCCACGTCTATTCAGCAGCTGCTAATTGTCTAGCCTTAGGAGGCAGACCAACGCTACTGACTTTGAATGACATTTTATTAATCATTAAATTGATAAATAACACTGTCAAGTATTACTAAAATTAACCTGAAAGTAGTGCCTTAAGATTTAAGTCAACCTTAACGTTGAAAGCTTTGAGAATTGACTGATGGTTCGGATATTGTCGCCAATGCCTTTGTATGTAAAGTTCTTGTAACTACAGTCATCGTTAGTAGATAAAGGGTTGAATTATTAGGTCAAAACTGGTTCAATTGCATGTAAACGAGCAGCATGAGTGGTCGGTAAACCATTAACTCAATTTATGTATCGTATTAACCTTGCTTAAAATGAATTTGATTAAACAATAATTAAAAACTATTTAATTAAACGATAATTTAAATAATTAATTTAATTAAATGAATTAAATAAATTAATCAGTTATTTATATTAATTAATTAGATTAATTTAATTAATTAAAGTAAACAATTATGTTTACTTTATCGATTCATGTTTACTTTATCTTTATCTTTATATATTACCGTCGATGGCTTCGGACTCCAGAATTTTCAAACGGTCCTATCAGAGGAACTCAAGTTTCGGTACAGAAGTTAAAGTCTGGGTTCAAAACTCTGAAGGAAAATTGGTATTCACTGTTAAAATGGAGTAAGGGTTCTAAAAATTAAAGAAATAACTGTTGCGAACAAAATAAACGACTAAGCAAGAACAGAAAATATACATTATCAATGCTTACTTAGCTGAATTTCTATCTCAAAACGTGAGTTCAACGATGACCAAACACCTCAGCTAAACATATAGCATTGGATTGCGGTTGGTAAATAAATTTTCTGTGTATACAGTATCCTTGAAATTGTTAAATTTTCCAAATTTATGACAAAAGTTAAAAGGCCAATTAAAAACGCGTCATAAATACGTCATGAACACGTCATGAACACGTCATGAACACGTCATGAACACGTCATGAACACGTCATGAACACGTCATGAATACGCCATGAACACGTCATGAACGTGTCATGAACACGTTATGGTCAAGCAATGAGCACATTGGCATGCGTTTGCTGCCAAAACATTGTGCATGGTTCATAAATAATAACTTACTTTAATAAAAATTTTGGTTTTGTTTGCAGACAACGCGACAACTGTGGCGTGCGAGGTTTACATCCGGAGTTTCGGATCCATCGACCCGAGTTCCATGGTCAGATTTTAGATCCCAGCTCTGTGCGCCAGTTTCTTGTCAGAATCGGCGAGGAGGCCGGGCGGTTAAGCACAGCAGAATTGTAGCAGTGAGCTGTGAGTTTGAGACCGCAACAAGCTGTGATTTTTTGTAATGTTAAGAATCGGCGACAGACCAACGGCCCTATAAATTCTGAAACCGCTAAACCGCTATATATGACCTATAATTAACTAATAAGCATAATAATTGGTGATACCTCTTCAAGTTTAATATTTTTCTCGAGTTAAAACTATGGCTCCTCAAAATGCTGTTTTTTTCTGGTACTGTAATTGGAAAATTTCGGACAAATAATAAAAAAGTATAAATTGATACAAAATCTAGTAGGCGATTCAAATTTCATGTCGTTATTGTAGTTGGCGAAACAAACTTGTTCAAATAAATAACTTTTTCAACTAAATTTTCAAATTATTTACATTTTTAAAGTTTTATGGAATTGAAACAGAAAAACACATAAAACCGCAATAAACTTCACAAATATAATTTCAGCTATCGCTCTCAATTGATTTACCATTTTTAGATAAAATCATGAAATGACCACGGAAAGGGTGTGCCGTATTCCAGTAACGATGCAATAGATCGAATCGTTATATTAATGATTGAAAAAACATAATAGTTAGCAGCAATAACGCCTAAATTGCCACTTATGTTATTCTGTATGTTTCTGTGTTCCTGATAATTATTGTTCAGGTTTGATTACGAAATCACTGTAGCGTTAAAATTGATTCAGCACTGAAGAGACGCTTGGACTCTTGATGAATGCCCACCACAGTACGATAGAACTATGATCAAATTTATACCAATATGGAAACAAATGTAAAAGTTTCGAATCAATTAATCCAATCCTGCACTCCAGGGAATGCTCATTACCAAAGCAATTTCAACAGATGGTGACGCTATTATGACATTAATTTAGGGAATATCCGTAAATTATGCAGATTGTAACATCGCGGCTCAGATGGCACAAGCAATCACGTTTGTGCGCCGCGTTAAAACTAATGATAATTTCTTTGCTTATTGCAGCTGGAAATGTCAGCCTCGTAAAGAAATTGCGTGCCTAGACATTATGCGTCATTGCAGGACTGCTAGAAAAATAGCTTCCTCGTTTTCATGGAATATTTTTTTTTGAGCAAATTAATGACTTTTTTCGTTCAGATACATTTAAAAAGTTATCTATTAACGATTTTCATTGTTATTTTCTAGTTTTAGGGTGACTATAGATACAAGACTGCTGCAATTTATTATTGTGTCACAAATTATAGGATTATTATACTTGGTGAACAATTAAAGTGCAATGTTGCACCATCTAAAAGGGTAAAAAATCTTAATAAAAAATCATGAAGAATACAAAAGTTTCATGTAATGTGTAGTGAATACAAGTAGCGACCAATTTACCGATATTATTTTAGGAAATTCAATATAGTAAGCTTCATTTTATGCATGTGCCTTTGTTAACCCAACAGTTCACGAAATGGAAGTCGAACGTATTGCGACCTTCAGTACAAATCCGTAAATTATAAAAAATTAAATTAAATTTACAATTTTTTAAATTAAAATTTCCGAAAATAACATTTCCATTCCTCCGAATCACCTTCGAATATTTAACAATAGAACGAAATGCTTATCTTCACGAAACAAGAGAGTCATAGCAATAATATCTGACTTACGTCTGGCAGACTGAAAATAATCTTGGAATAAGAGTGCTATTAAAACTTCACATTTCACTCATATTTCAATGCATGACTGGTTCGGTGACTGGACCTTGGACTTAATTTCTGTAACTTGTTCTTTCCATCTATTTTACTCTATCGAATTTCAATGCATTGATCTACCTCCCATCATTCCCTTCAGGACTACCAAGTGGACTTGTACCTGCGGCAGACGTGGTACGATGCGCGACTGAAACACGAAGATCTCGTCCAGCCGCTGGACTTGAACGACCCGAACTTGGTGAAGGCGATCTGGAAGCCTGAGGTGTATTTCCCCAACGCTAAAGATGCTGATTTTCAGTTCGTGACCGTGCCGAACGTGCTTGTTAGGATCAACCCGCACGGCGAGATCCTCTACATGCTCAGGTGACGATTGAATTTTATTGATGGCATTCAGTTTAGGGATAACCATGTAGTCCGTATGTTGAGTTCATGTAATCGGCATATTAAGTTCATCTGGAACGCAAAGTTATTTGGATATGTTTGATTTTACACTCACTACCTTCCATAAGACCAATGCTTGTAAAATCTCAATTCAGTCAACAGATAAATCAGACCCAAATTTATTAAAAAGTATATGTTTTTTAATATATACACCCGCCTGCAGCATCTTACGTTCCAAATGAAGTTAGTACATGCCTGGAAATGCTATTCGATCTGCTAATCTTTGACATGCTCTGCAAATATGTGTGATTAAATTTTCATGCTTCATCACAAGATTAAACTTATTTTACTACATTGAGCATTAACACCCCTTATTTAAATTTAGAGCTATCTCAACGCTGATTCATGGTTGATGTTGACTAGACCAGTATTGAATTAGCAACCCATTGTCGGCTTTTTCTCTTAGCAAAGCAGACCTCTTTCAGAATTATGGGAATTCTGGGGCGCCCGGTTGGAGTATCAAACAAACCATCTTGGTTCGTTTGATACTCGTCTTCTTTGGCCGAGCCTTACCTAACCTGAAATCTGACGGGGGGTTAGGATAAGATGCTGAAACGTATGCGCTCAATACCTTAAGCCTGTTGCTTCTTGCTTAGTCGAAGGATAATGAAATGTTTATCAGGAAACTAAGAAATAATAAACTTAACAACAGCAGGAGACTAGAATATTGTCATTATACAATATACGGAGGATTCTGCATACCATTACGCGTTAGTACTGCAACAGGAGCAAGGTGTGTCACTAACCAATCAACTATATCGTCCACGAGTGGAATGATTGCTAAATATAGAGCCGAGGAAGGAAAATAACAATTATTTGAACATCGTGCGTAATTAAAGACACTACTTTTCCATAAAATTAAATGTTTTAAAAACCGAAAATGTATTAGATTTTAAAGTCTTCTTCATCTCCAATGATGATTACGTATATGCTGAACTTGCGATCGTTTCGTTTCCGAAATAATAAAATTATCTATTTTTCAATTCAGCAATTTTTCATCTTTAAGAATAAGGTATTAGCAGCTTTCTTCACAGCGATTGCGATGGAGTAGTTCAACATGAGAGAGTTGGCACTGCGCGTTTCGTAACTCCTTAACTCGGTCTGTGCTGCAGCGTTCAATAACGTTTGTAGTTACTGCTTGCTCGAGAAAATTTCAACCCGTTTCTGCTAAATACTTGACCAGTTTGAACAGCATTTTTAGATTTAGTTTGTTTCTCGGGTCTTGGTCTTTATTTCTCATAGAATGAGAGAGCAACAGTCAATAGTATTTAGAAAAGTGACTCGGAGTGGAGACTGGACAAGCAGAATACGCAAGCTGAAATCATGAAATTGCTTCTCGGTAGATGCGTTGCGATGACGCAATGACATAAATGATTTTTCCGTAGAAATACTGGCCGTAACTGTTGGCATTAAACATATACTAATTGATAGAATTGAGTATTTACGAGTGTTGAAACTGAAGTTTCAACCGATGGTTTGGTGGAGTGCTTATTGCTTGTTTATACCTATAACATCGAGGTTGTGAGCATTTTAATAATCATGTGGGGTGAAGATTAAAGCTTAAATTTATATATTCTTGCAGTTTTTCCTACAATACTTATAAATAATATCATGGAAATTTTGCAGGTTTGGGATGAATATCTAGCCCACTTCCAAGTTTTAATTGAATTTCTGTTGAGGCGGAGCCTGAGTTTTCGTTACGGGGGGAACTTCAGAAGTCGAAAGAAAGCTGAATTTAAATTCAAGTTAGCATTTTGTGTTAGTCAAGTAATTTAGAAAAATGTAACTTTTCGGGTTGATTTCATGATTGCGTTATGTTTTGTGCTTACATTTCACACTAAAGTTCTGCAATATCTGAAATGTAAAAAATTTTCGTGTGAGATTTTTCGACTAGTATTATTGTGACCCTGTCAATTTCGGCTCTACGGAGTCATTAATTCATCTCATATTCGCGCAACTCCTTTGTTATAAGTAACTTCGCTGCTTAATTTTTTATACGAATGCCAGATCAGTTACAGTGCAGTTAAAAACTAACCGCGATGTTTTAACTAACATCAAATATTATTTACACATCGAACTTAAATTTACTATTTACATGTTTTGATTTTTAAATACACAACTGCGAATGTTTCTAAGAAAGAAAGCAATTCTCTGCGCTCCGATGAGGTTAAAAGATCAGTCCAGCTTTTACCAACAAGTTACAGTGTCTCTGACACAGTTACTGTAACGACGCCAGAGCTCTCTGGTTGCCCCCCGACATTGCCCTCAGAAACCATCTTTCTAAATGAGAGAAATGCGAGCCACTGTCGAGTGCACGGAACTCGTCCTGTTCTTTGGGAAAAAGTCCAGACTTTCAGGAGCCTTTGGATGGTCCATGGAGCGACAAATTGTGTTCCCCTACAAGCATGGGCAGAAGATTCCAGTTGGAAATGAGGCAATTTTCCATGCAGTTAACGATAAATGAATGCTGTGGCAATAAGACTTCAAATTTATGTGTAGGAGTTAGGCACTCTTAATAAATCGTAGGAAATACATTATTCGAAAATAAAAGGTAAACTGGTTAGGCCGTACCAAAATAATTATGTCTCATAAGTACCGTAGCTCATACTTAATAAAGATTTTACTTATTTTCTTGACAAGGCTTCGCAAAACATTTGTTTCAAAGTCATTGAAGTATCTACGAAAATCACGCGTGCAAATAATAAGTACACATTGTCTATTTTTGTTAAATTTCTCACATGATTAAGAATTAAAGAGGGATCTTTGCGTGAACGTTACTACAAATTCTTGATGCTTTTGCGTCATCTGTAAAAAATTATCCGAAGTTTACAGCTGAGTGATATTCTTTAGCTGACCTAGGCAGTTGAATTAAACTCATAAACACTCAATGTACATAATTAAGGTGAATTTCAAAAAATCGCTTGAACGGCACTTTGCTGTTTTACTTTATTGTTTTTTTTTGGGCATTCATTGAGTGAAAAAAGGAAAAATATTATGCAACTCTTTCGTTATTGTGGTAATAGAAATGATCAACATAAAAAGAAAAGGTAAGCAAATACAAATTTCCCTGGAAAAGTTAATATATATAATTTGTGCATATTCAGTTATTACAAATTAAAGTAACACATTTTTTTCATGATTGTGAAAAGCTTACATTTTAGAAAGGAATGAAAATTTTTGCTTTGTATAGATATAAATTTAATAATGATAAGTATTGCTTAAAATATATAAAATTATCCTATATTTTATCATTGGAAATAATATGTTCTTGTGGAAGTTAAAATCATTTCAACATATGACAGTTCACAGCATATCTAAGTTAAAAGCTGCGCAATTAAACGTCAATGTCGAGTTATCAATGATGGAGCTTCATCTATGTCATCATTACATGTTGACAATGAATATTCATGCAATGCAGTTAGTTAAATGTTGAAAATAAGCATACATTAAATTAAGTACATTTTTATTGACAATAAACACGCTTGCAATTAACACTGATTTTCATGTTGACAATAAACACCCATGTGATGAAGTTAATTTATGTTGACAATGAACATGCATGCAGTGAAGCTGATTTTATGTCGACAGAGAACATGCTTGCAATAAAGCTGATTTATGACGACATTAAACATACATGCAATTAACTTATTTTCATTTGTCAATCAACAAGTAGCGAAAGAATAATATCCCTTCTTTACAGGTTGAAGCTCACTTTTGCCTGCATGATGGAGCTCTCCAAGTTTCCTTTGGACACTCAAGTCTGCACCATAGAAATCGCAAGCTGTAAGTCAATATTAATTGTTTTATTTTATCTCCCAATGATTTCATTACACGCACGCAAAATTAAATTTTTACAGAGAATTTCCCCTGCAATTTTTTTATTGTACATACTTTATTTTATCCGTCCAAGACATGCTACAAATTTTTTGAAGTTTAGATGAGTAATTCCGGTTCATGGGATAACTGATATAAATCCCCGCGACGCCATAAGAGCTTCTATAGAAGCGACTGGATTAAAACTTGAAACCGAAGTTTGCTCGAAAGAGGATTTGGACACTGATTTGGATTTTCCGTACTGAAAGGCTTGCAAAAATTTAGCCAATGTGAAATGGTTAAAAACATGTTTTTTAAAGGGTAAAAAACATTTTAATATAAAAACACATTTTTCGGGCATGATATGTATATAAATGCACGATGAATATAGAAAATAGCTATAAGTTAATTTAAGTTTATTTGCACATATATGAATATTTTGCATTGATCCTTTAGTCATCATAACTGACGATAATTAACTACGTTTTCAGGAGAGTTTCAGTTTCAACATGATCGAAATTCATTTCTGGCTCAAATATTTTGGGCAATATATTCCGATTACAGGATGAATCCTAATAAAAAAATTCAACTCTAAACTGCATTCGAATTTAAGTTCGATTAGTTGAAAAGAACAATCAAGCTTTGCATCCTATTAAGCTCATTCTATTTGCATTCTACTCTTGTTTAGGCTCGCAATTTTAAACACGTGTTGTGAGGCTGAACATTCGATTGATCCACAAAGTACGTTAAAAAACTATGGAATAAATGAATGATTTTTTTATTTAAAGTGGTGAATTATCTATCATTATTACATTATGCACCGAATTTTCTTTTTTGTTTGAAACTAACTTACGGGACGATCAAGGACTTGATTTTATATTGATAGCAACGAATAATAGACTGGAAACTAAAGGTTGTTTATCTGACCGAACCAAGCTGGAAAAAGCCATGCCTGAGACTATCCTCTTTCAAGCCAGCTCATTGCCATATCTCAAAAAGAATTTGAAAAAAATTAATTAATTTGAGGGTTTGTAGGCAATGAGAAAATTATTAAATTGATTATTAATCACTCTTTAATAAATTATTGAGTATATTTCTATCGTGTAGCGCCAGTGTTCAACAGAAAACCTGAAAAAAAAACAATAAATATTTTTTCTTGAGTTATCGTCTGAAATTCACCAGTAGTAAGCATGTGCTTCGAAAACTCAGTGATGTAAAGCAAATGTTCAGTTGAGCAAAAAGATGGCTCAGTTACATTCAAGGAATTTATGGCCTTTCAGTTTATTTCCTCTCGTGAATGATGTTCCAGTTAATTTACATTATTTACGAGCTGTTAGATATCCCGGTGCACCTCAGCTGTCAGTGAATAATGCTTCTGTAAATTATTCTCGACAAACGCGGTTCTACTCCTTATTTTTTGAACTGTTGCAAAGGTTGTAAGCAGCACCAAAAATTAGTTGCGGCTGGTTGGAATTATTCATAAATGGCAGATTTAAAAGTTATGAATAATAATTTATTGATTGCTGGAGGAAGGTAATGATGAAAAATATTTTGTTTCAGTTTCAAAGACGATGCAGGAGTGTTTCTGGAGGAAGGAACGATGGATTTTTTTAGTTTAAGAGACGATGCAAGGAGTGTTGCTGTTGGAAGGAATGATGAAAAAAATTTGTTTCAGTTTCAAAGACGATGCAGAAGTGTTGCTGGGGGAAGGAATGATGAAACTATTTTGTTTTAGTTTCAATGACGATGCAGGAGTGTTGCTGGAGGAAGGAATGATAAAAATATTTTGTTTCACTTTCAGAGAATATGCAGAAGTGCTGCTGACGTGCTATTTTCAATGATGAAAATTTTTTGTTTCAGTTTCAAAGACGATGCAGGAGTGTTGCTGGGTGAATGAATGCTGAAAATATTTAGTTTCAGTTTCAGAGAATATGCAAGAGTGTTGCTGAGATGCTATTTTCAATGATGAAAATATTTTGTTTCAGTTTCAAAGACGATGCAGGAGCTGGTGCTGCAGTGGAAGCTCACCAAGGAGCCCATTAAGATGCACAAAGACCTTCGCATGCCTCAGTTTCAAATGCAAGACATCGTAGCCACCACCTGTCAAGAAGCCTCACAAATCGGTAAGCATTTCTATGCGTTTGTTGTTAATGTTCTACTATGATACTAATATACTATTAATTGACTTTAAAGAAATGGGATTTTTTGGTTATTTATTTACTCTTACAAATCATATTGTGACGGTAAAGATAACTCTTCAAAAATTCAATACCTTTTGAAACGCTTTTTTGTTAGAAACTTTCAATACAATTCAAATCTTTCTAATTTTCAAAACATAGGCAATTTTAATGCCTAAAAAATTCTATGTTCCGTTCATCTGTCTTGGGAACTTTATGGAAAACTCCTGGCGTCCTTTTTAGCTTAGGCTTCGCTGATAATCTTCTTGTATCCAATTTAGTGCCACCAGCTTAGCATAAACATTGGAAAACTTTACATTCAAGTTGCGGCTAGGATACTGAAGTGAAATCCGCTTCTTATTATGCATGAAGAAGCAGTCTTCTACCGTTACAATTGCTGAATATTGATGAAATGCTTGCTTCTGTTGGCGAATGTTCGCGAGATGGGTGATTGTGCTGCCGAATGTCGATAAATGGTTTATTGTGCTGCCAAATGTTTATTAAATAGCTTATTATGCTGCCGAATGTTTATTAAATAGTTTATTGTGTTGATGAATGTTGAATAAATGGTTTATTGCGTTGCCGGATGTTGATTAAATGGTTTATTGTGCTGCCGAATGTTTATTACATAGTTTATTGTGGAGCCAAATGTTTATTAAATAGTTTATTGTGCTGCCGAATTTAGATTAAATGATTGATTGTGTTGCCGAAGGTTTACGTGAGGGTTGATTGTGTTGCCGAATGTTGATTAAAAGGTTTATTGTGTTGCTGAATGTTGATTAAATGATTTTTTGTGCTGCCGAAAGTTGATTAAATGGTTTATTGTGTTGCCGAATTTTTACGAGATGGTTGATTGTGCTGCCGAATGTGGATTAAATGATTGATTGTGTTGCCGAATGTTCACGTGAAGGTTGATTCTGGTGCCAAATGTTAATTAAATAGTTTATTTTCTTGCAGCATTTTAATGAGGTGGTTGATTGAGTTGCCGGATATTGATTAAACAGTGGATTTTCTTGCCGTTAACGAGATGTTTGATTGTGTTGCCGAATGTTCATATGGTTGTTGATTTTATTGTCGATTGTTCATTTGATTGTTGACTCTATTTTAATTAATTATCGTATCGGAATTTTATTGGGCTGTTAGACTTTCATGGTAAATATCTTTGTGTTGATCAACAATTCTATATTGAAGCATCAATATAATAAATATAATTCTTTTCAAAATGTTCACCGGGTGATTCAGTCTATCGTCTGATGATGTTTCGGTGATGATATTGGGTTTTCATGCGTCCAATGTCACGCAAAGATTAATTAAATTGATTAATATTATCGTAATTATCTTTTCCAATATCTAAGGGATAAAAATTCCCGGTAGCGCCAATCATTGAAACAATGATCCCTATTCTATCGAATAAATTTCTTATGTGATTCTCAGTAAGTGGACAAGTAGAATCCAATCATTAAATTAGTCTTCAACTTTACGTTTTAATCTCCTTCAGTTTCCCACCCCTGGAGCACAGCATTTAATTGTTTTTCAGACAGATTTCTCATCACATCAGTCAGACATCATATTAGTTTTTCGAATGACATCTGTTCAAAATTGAGCTGCATTACTGTTTTTTTGTAGTCGACTGCAGTCATTTACACCGTACGAAGATATTTATGGAGTAGAGAAAATAACGAGTGAGTGGGTGTCCTGATCGTTCATGTTAGGCAGGAAAGAAAGCGCAAAGCGGTGGTCCTTAATTTTTTGTATTGAAAGAGCACACGACGTCGAGGGAAACCTTTTTAACTCACGTTAATAGCAGAGCTTATCTATCAAAGTAATTTATTTGCCACCCGATGTAAACACGAATTATATCATTTGAAAATCCATAAAATTTTTAAGATTTTGTGGATTCCTTTCTATTTATCCGCGAAGATGCTGTGCAAGAGACGCTGGCAGTTATATTGAACAGATGCTGTTATATTTTATTGAAAGATATGCTAGCAACCTAGAGCGCCAGAATGCATCGCGGTGAGAGAAACTGTCGACTGGTGGCGGTCACAACAAACGGATCCTAATGTTCGATTAACATGACTCAATTGTTTGTAATATAGTTCAATCACGCGATTCTAGGGCCATCATGACAAGAGAGACTGTGTGCTTAGTTTATAAGTCCTATAAAACTTTATTACTCATCTTCCCCAAAATTTATTTCATTGGGGATTTTCATGTGTTTCAGGAAACTACAGTTGTCTGGTGGCTGAATTTCACCTGCAACGATCGGTGGGATTCCATCTGGTGCAATCGTACCTGCCTACGATCCTAATCGTGGCCATCTCCTGGGTCAGCTTCTGGATGGACGTGGACTCTGTACCTGGCCGTACAACTCTGGGAGTGACCACCCTGCTTACCGTGTCCACCAAGTCTTCAGGTGAGTGACCACCCTGCTTACAGTGTCCACCAAGTCCTCAGGTGACTGACCACCCATACAGTGTCCACCAAGTTTTCTGGCCAGCAACCAAGTTTAGGGTCCTCAGTTCAGATCACCTTTCCAACACCCTTCTGTTGTCGGGTGGACTAAATTCTTTGACTAAGCCCTTCAATAATTTATATGCTTCAAACTATTGTGAAAGTGCCTTAAACGTGTAACCCAAGACTTATGAAAATGTTTATTTCTGACAAGGTTATTGGTTTTAAGTTGGCCTAATAACTCTTCTTCCACAGTTATTGAAAGCTTATTTTTTTTCTACTTCTCCTCTTTTCTATAGCAGACAAGGTTCCCTAATTCATAAAGCTGAAAACGAATGCGTACTCATTCAGCTGATTGGTTATTCTCCCACATAAAGCTGATCAGGATTTCTTACTCATTCAGTTGATGAGATTTTCTTACTCATACAACTGAAAAATATTTCCTACTCTAGCAGCTGTTGACGCTTTCTGTCTTTTTCAGTGCTCGAATTTTCAGAATAGAAAACGACAATCGTATTTATGAAATTATTAATAAAGATTTTTATGTAATAATTCACACTGAGGAAATAATAATTAATAACCTCCCTGAAATAATCAGTCTCCCAACATCCCCACAACACACCCCCTTGCCAGCCACACCGAAGTGAACAAGACAGCAGCAAATGAGATTGCCTCTCAATGCCCCAGCGGGAGCCATGGGTAACAAAAGAAAACTGATTTGCGCAGCAGCAAGGACTTCACTTATGGCTTGTGATAGAATGTTCATATGGATAGTTACTGTGATAATAAAGTGTGTTAGGTGCGTGGATATGTTCATAGGGATAGATATTTTGTAACAGTAACAGTATTGTAGTATTGTAACAGTAACATTGACCAATTATTCGCGTGAAAAATCTTAAAGGATTTTTTATATCTGATACCCATTGAGATATGAGTGCCAATATATGCATCGCTGCTGGCTTACATAGCTTGTTGGTGATTATTTTATACATATAACTTAGTTTACCATCGGAGGCGGAAATTATAGAAATAATTATTATTAATTCTTTTATTCAACTGTTCGTAAATTTAATCATCGCATTGGTTTGAAAAGCATGAAAGGTTTATCAAGGTCAGATTAATGATCATGCATGCGCGACTTTAAATCTTAGGGAAAGGATTGAAATACTTTTAGATTTTTTTACAGTTCCGTGCTGATGCAATAACAACTAGTTTTCAATGGCGTCAAATGGACAGAATTTGCAATGAACCTTTTTTTGTGGTTCGCAGTGCCGGGAAAGTAAGAGTCCAAAAGTTTCACAGTTAGGTAAATTTGGTATTCATCAAATGAATGTAGAGATTGATTTCAATTATTATTCACAAAGATTTCATTTTTTTTTTGTATTTATTGATTTCATGGGATGATAGCTGTTTCAATAAATAATATTTTAAATGTTTAAATGTTCAAAATATCAGTTTTAAAATTTCCAACGTTGATTATAAATTTCGGTCGTGTAGTAGAATTTAGCCAATGAGTATAATTCTGTTAATGATTTTATTTTCTCTCCAGGAATTACTGTGAAATTTTTATTGAATCTTTTTTGAAGCGTATTAGCTTCCACACATATATAAAATCATTAAACTGAACAATTAATTGATATGTTAGTGAAAGTCATAATTAGAGAAAACCATCATTAAAAACCATAATTAGCAATAAAATAAATTAACCAATCGAGAAAAAATGTAACTCAGTACTCACAACAGTGAGTGACAGAGAGCGCATTTTGAAGTGAAGTGAAGTGAAGTCACGGACGGACAGACAGAAAGACGGACGGACATGACGAGTGCCTTTTGTCCATAAATGAGAAAGTGCGCTAAAAATGCTGCCGACGATCTATATTCCATCGACATCGAATAAATTTTGCTAGTCAGCACATAAACTGATAGCCACAAAACAAGAAAGTGATATTCTCAAGTCAACACACAAACTGATATGCACATTATTTTTCGAATCACAATGATAAAATTTTGTACGGGACACCAAATAATATCAAAACAAACTGTAATTTTTAATGACCCAGTGTATGGTATTACACCGTAATTCTAGTTGTAAATAACAACATTTAAACAAATTAACATAAGAAAAATTAATGATGAAAGCGACATCCGAGTACATTATTGATATTTTTTTCTTTATTACAGCCTTTGTCTTCTCTGCACTACTGGAGTTCACATTAGTGAATTATTTGTGGCGCAAAAATGCAAGTCAAATGTTACCCCATCGTCCATATTGGCGGCACCCGAACACCTCAGCGCCTCAGTGCGGGCGTCACCGGTGCTGCCACCAACCAAAATCTCCGTCAAGACAACACCGCAAACTGCACTTGGCAGAGAACAAATCCCTTAGTAATTGCAATAGACCTACTGTGGACCTACAGGATAGGAAGGAACAGCAAAACGACTTTGCAAACTCACCGAAGAAAAAATGTTTATCTGCCGCCGACATCGATGAAGGAAAGAGGGTCGGACTAAGTGACGAGACTCCGATTGATGCGGTCAAGTCCCGTGGAGTTATTCTGGTAGGCATGAGATATATGTGAAGAATATTATCTGACTTGCAAGTAACATTAAAATGTATTCAGGTAATGAGTATCGAATAAATTCTTAAAAGATATATTCTTGAATAATCAGATTACGGTATTTTAGGTTTGTTATTGACAAAAGAAATGTATTGAATACAGTTGAAGCTTTATTTGAAAATATTCAGAGTGAATTTAAATGTCTTATGTATAATTTATTTTATAATCAAGGTAAATTTTAATGCAAAATGTCTTTTCTGCTAATTTTAGAATCTCTTAGAATAGGTGCACAGTGCATGAAAAATATTTTTGGTCTTAAAACCAGCGGCTTTTCGTAATATTCGCATGCATTAAAATAAAAATCATTAGTTCACTAAATCATCTTTTATGCAAATTTGGCTCTCCAGGTAAAGGGTAGAAATTGACAATTGACAAGGGGCCGATACGTATGCTTTTGTGCTCGTAACTTTCATATTCAGATTATCTTAATTTAATATCATAATAAAAGTTTTTCCATCCATCATATCAACAATATCGTATAAACAAGGAAATATCTGGTAACCTGAGGTCCGGGGAGACTGCAATTTTTCTGTTAATGGTTCATCGAAACCGGTTTTTTTCAAGGTAACCTAAACTCCATCCGATCGTTCGAGGTCACTGTTGTGATTAATCAATTTATGTTTCCTAGAAATTTTACTGAACGAATGGCGCGCGTCTACGTGGAAATTTATTTATCGGAATGAAATCACATATTTTCTTTAATTGGCCCATGTTATATCGGATTTAATTATTCAACTGTAATCGGCATTAGGTTATAAAAAAGATGATGTTTCTCTGATATTTTTCATATTATACATCAGATTGTGCGGACTGAGCGATCATGTTCGAAAAATTTCTCCTCAGTTGTTATATAAACATTTTCTCATATATTTATTACAGTGGTATGAACCTAAGTTCATCTTAGCCACCGAAAATTTGTCTCAGCCAACTGCTGTCAGATATCATTCAGTTTTTATATCTTCTTCAGTAAAAAACAACTCAGTAACGATATGGTGTGGCCTCTCTGATTCAAATCCAGCCCTGTTATTACTTTCAGCGTAAATAAGCTCTATAATGTTTTGCAATCATGGATCATGTAATTGTATCATGGAAATATAGGGCGCGTAACTGCATTTGTATACGCTTAATAAATTTGAGATTTGAATAGTTTCACCCACACTCATGTACGCCACTTGGGCTTGCAACACACAGTAGGACAAGCGTATTTTAATCGCGGACTTAATCGATTAACGATTGTGATCGTAGTCTGACAAGATATCTTATTTTTCAGAGGCAAACATGAGAAATTGAATCAATTTTAAGAAAATATAATGAAAATAACGGCGAAAAATCAAATTGGCAGCTGATGGTTGTTGCCCAATTAGCGACGAAGTATTCACAGGGTGAATGAATTCCAAATTACTCTATAATCAGTCTTGACACTTTCTGAAGCATTATTACCAACAAAACCAAAGTAAATGACGTAGTTTTAAGAAATGTAAAAATATTTTTGTTTGATATATTATGGCATGGTGTTTCTTATCGTCTAGTTTGCATACATTGAATTTTTTCACTGACAAAGTTTCAGTACAAAATTTACATTGAAACGATGATAAAAATTAAGTGAAAATTCCTAACGGATTTTCTGCGTAAAAAATAAATGACGGTACCAAAAATTAATTGTGTATAATATTATATAAATAATGACACCAAGTTTACTGCGTAAAACTTATCGGTGACTATAGTAAATAAGATATGATGTGTAGGGCAGGAGCTGTCCGGCTTAATATTTAATTAAGTCACAGCTTGTTGGTTAGTTTTCCGAATGCCAAGAGCTGTTCACTCTATTATAAGCGCTACATTATCTACTGTATAACCTTATGTTAAAACTTCCACAGGATAACTGAAAGGATGAAGAGACGATCTCTTATTATCCTTTTATCTATTTTAATGCTATTGGAAGCATAAATCTTATGTGACGTTCTCAAAGAAAGCTGGAGACTATACATATGTTCTAAGCTCGTTCATGGTTAGTAAAGGCGCGTTTATGTGAACTTACTTATTCAATTACCATTTTTCTCAGTATTTAAAACAACCATCTTTTCCAGTGGGTTGTTGGCAATTTCTAATATTTTCAAAAGTAAAATATAAGATTAAAAGTGTCTAAACCTGATACGTGTTCAAATTCAAGCACGAATCCCAAAAGTGATGAATTCTGAAGGATTTTTCCCCCAAAATAAAAAAATTCAAAATTTTGAATCTTTGGGCACAAGGTATGTTACGCAAACACTGATCAACAAAGTGATCACGAGATAACGCTCTAACACCCCTAAGATATTTACCAATCAAGTTTCAGTTAAACGTTAATTGGAAAATTGTTACCTAATCTTATTATTGAAGCTTGTTGGTATATAATTAGTATATATATTCCAACTTGGTTTAATAACAGTTAAAAAATTAGCATAAGAATCACCGAGGAAGTATAATATTGCGTTTCGCAAGCAAATTATAGAACGTTTTACTTCTGCAAACAGTTTTCCTAAAGTGTAATTTTACTCATACTTGTGCTTCTAAATCACGGATGGATATTAGTGGATATTAAAGACAAAGCGTAAATCAGGAAAATATAACTCAGTATAATAATAATAACTCATTACTCACTGCAGTGAGTGGCAGAGAGCGCATTTCTCGTCGACGAAAACGTGAAGTCACGGACAGACAGACAGACGGACAGACGGACATGGCGAGCACAATAGTGCCTTTTTTCCATAAATGAAAAAATGCGCTAAAAAGAACAAGAACAGAAAAAATAAACCCAGCCCATGGCTAGCACTGAATTAACTGGGATAACAGAGATATGTTCTGGAATAAAAAAAACTTAAGATGCTGCATGGAATGGCTCAACCTTAATTTTTTGTAAAAAAATAACAAACCATTTATATACATCACAACACAAATCATCAATCGCGAGATGAAAATTGATGGCAATTCCAACAGAGGGAAGCAAGAGTTTGTATTTCATAGTATATATATTTGAGTTTTATGCATGTTTAATTGCAAGCATTCGAATATGTCTAATATTTTTGTACCTGCTATTTCTGCCTATATTTTCTCAACAATACAAATCAGCACGAATTTTTTCTGAAGTATGACCATATATTTTTCTCGAATTTAGTAAAATTTAGTATATTTCACTAATAAATAATTAATATTTATAATTTCATTTATTATTTAGACTAATTTTCCTGGCCATATTTCATTATATATCGTCTTTCTTCGTGCGTTGATGTTTCATTTCACCAAGCATTATGTTTCTTTCTATTAGATAATATTGATAATATTAATATCCCTTCAATCGCCTTATTCCAAGTAGGGCAAAGTTAGTCCAAGAAATAACATATATTTACTCGAGTGAAATGTTTAGATTTAAATACTCTGCGTGCAATTGGGTAATGAAAAATACGGTTTGAAAATAAGGGTAAAGCTGTATTATATATTCTCATGCTTCCTGTCATGATTTAATTCTTAAAGTATACAGCAAACAATTAACTCTTGAATACAATTATCGCTATAGGCTGAAACCCAGTCAGAAATCTAAGGCATTTTTTAACAATTTAAGAGCTGTAAGGGGCTAAACGTGCCTGCAAATTTCGACGTTTCGATTTCGACGTGTCCATTGTATCACCGCATCAAGCTATTCGAAAAACAAGAGGGCGGACACATGCTATTAAATGTCCGGAAATTAATTAACTAGTCCATACAAACCCAGTGAAAATTTACAGACGTGGCAGCTTCTGATTTGGATTACCAGAAGCTGGGGCGACTTTAAATTTTTGTTTGAGTTCTCAGTGAAAATTTACAGACGTGGCAGCTTCTGATTTGGATTACCAGAAGCTGGGGCGACTCTAAATTTTGTTAGAGAAGCTTCTTCAGAGGCGTGTTTGCACCATAAGCCTACATTTTTAATGATAAGGTGGGCTCAATTAGTTAAATTATTCATCAGCACTCTAATTCTGGGTATATAATCATATGTACAGTATTGAATACAAATTGTAGCATTTATTCCTACTTATTCAACATTGCTGCAGTAGTGCAGTAGGCTAACCACATGAGAAGCCCTAGACTAAGATATGCAATGCAACATGTAGCCTATGCATAAATAAGCGCAAGATGCCCAATACAAGTACGTGCAGATCCAAGCAATTGAATTTTTTATATGGGATTTTCAGCAGGTGTGAATTTGTTAAGAAAAGCTAGAAGCAATCCGGTAATCGTAACGAATGGCTATAACACCAAAACAAGCATTTAATTTTCTTGTTCATAATATTACCTTCTGAGATTATTTATGATTTCATTTACAATTAACTAACTTTTATTTCTAAATTAAATCACGTTTCAATAAACGAGAGTGAAAATCTAGTTCGTTTGTTTGTTTGCACTACAATGTTTGTTTGCACGACAGTGTTTGTTTGCGGAAATAATTTCTTTCAAGCGTTGGTAACTAGTAAAATGTTTGTTTGCACGACAATGTTTGTTTGCACAACAATGTTTGTATGCACAACAATGTTTGTTTGCACAACAATGTTTGTCTACTATACACAGTCCAAACATTGTGTAAACAAAGCACATGAATGTCTTCGAAATCCTAGAATAATTTATTTCAATTCTGCTCGAAGTAAATGTATAATTCGGGACCATCAGTGTTAAATATTCAGTCAGGAACTGGAAAAATTTGTGAGCATAACTTTCGAAATTACAATATGAGCTGAATATTTTAGGATCTTTCCAGATTTTTACAAATTTATGTTAAAAAGAATTTGCGTGCCAGCTGAAAACGACGTATTGAATTTGAATAGTTAATCATCAATTTACAACACATTTCACTTATTCAGATCTAAAGCTAGAGATGCTGTCCATATATTTTTATCATATGTGAATGATAGAAAGCTATATATTTAATATAATTGGAGCCTTTTTTTAATAAGAAGCGAAACGGGCCGAAGAGGAGCTGGTTTGGTTATTCGGATGGCATACGAACACGGTTATTTTAACAGTGGTCTTCTGTACGGGAGGGTATCACGTTTTTATACACTCATACATATTTTTTTTTCTACAGACAACAGTTAAATTACTATCCTATTGTACAACTAAACATAGAAGAACCCTTTAAATTTTTTAAATAATCGCGAAATGAAATATACTATAGTTTAAATATAGTACGACAACGTTTACCTCAGTCCTGTGTACTCAATATTTTCTCCTAATTCGATTACAAGCCTGCTTGAGCGGGATGGCATGCGAAATATTTCTCATGCATAAAGAATTTCCAATTATAAAATGCAAATATTTATTCATTGGAAAACCATGCGTATTTTAATAAGGCGCACTATTGTATGAAATTGTTTTATTTGAAAAGATCAAAATTTTTTGAAATGCTTTGCTCTGAACGCGAATCTTTACAATATTGAAGTTAAGTGACACTAGATTTTGTTCTCAAGTGAAAACTTGTGAAAATTTCAGCAAAAATTGGGCGGAATTTCAGTTTGGGTGGAATTTCAGAAGTTTGTACATGCATGGAGGCCCATTTGTGTATTAATAATGAAAAGACCAATTTCTTGATATAGGTTTCAATCTTCCACGTTGTAAATGCCAGCTTTTCCCACTTTTATGAACGCTAGCCTCTTCTACTCATTTGATTGATGCTTTATTCCACTTGTATAAATGCAATTTTTTGCAACTGTCATTAGAGTTAATTTTTTTATTTGTCGCATGACGTAAATCATTACATAAGGAAACATTTTCTTAACCGCTAACAGGATAATCAAGCGTTGGTAACTAGTAAAATTGGTAACATGAAATAATGAGTTAATGGTTTTTTATTGGGTTGATTTTCTCAACACCGATTCTATTTCAACACTGAAGGGTGCGTAACTTCGGAGGCTAAAGGTGTTTCAGGACAATTATTTTACGATCAATGCAACTGAAGTACATTAATTTAGTACCATCAATAGATGTAGGAGCATGTAGTTATTTCTTGGCTCATTTGCGTTTTATATTTTAATAAACTCATCACATGAAAAATCTGTGCTTTACGTGATGGATGCATATTGCATCCATCACGTAAAGCACAGATGTTGCACCTACAGAAGCACAGATGTTGCACCTACCATTTCATTGCATCATGCAATGAAATGGTAGGTGCAACATTTTAAACTAATTGCTTAACGGATCGTTTAGAAGAGATTTTCATTTTTCTTTACACTACGGCGTAAACTTTGCTTCAATTATATAAATAATAATTAAATAAATAATAATTTCTATACACACGGATGGGCTTGAGATATTAAATTATAATAGTTGTGGCAATTAGAATAGTTGTGTCAAGATAAAATTTTACTCATGGCTATCGAGGGTCTAATTTCCAAATGATAAGTCTTTTTGGTGTCTCGTAATCCCGCCAGTAAGAAAAAGCCATGCATTCATTCTAATAAAGGAAATAATAACTCCAGTAGAAGGCGTTGAAGATCGCGAAGCTGAGTGGGAAGAGGATGCGGCAGTGCGAATCAATGGCGAGAGCGAGATCCTTGGAGGAGTTGGTGCTAACGTTGGCTAGCAGATGAGGCGCCAGCAGCGATATGTCATTTACCATGGGCACTCGTCCGCTCACGTGCTGTAAGGGTAACTCAATTAATTATATTGCAGATGAGGTGCCAGCAGCGATAGGTCATTTACCATGGGCACTCGTCCGCTCACGTGCTGTAAGGGTAACTTAATTAATTACATTACAGATGAGGTGTCAGCATCGATAGGTCATTTACCATGGGCACTCGTCCGCTCACGTGCTGTAAGGGTAACTTAATTAATTACATTGCAGATGGGACGCCGGCATCTATAGGCCATTTACCATAGGCACTCGTCCACTCACGTGATGTAAGGGTAACTTAATTAGTTACATTACAGATGGAGCGCCAGCATCGATAGGTCATTTACCATGGGCACTTTTCCGCTCACGAGATGTAAGGGTAACTTAATTAATTACAGTACAGATGGGACGCCGTCATCTATTGACCATTAATGGGACATTAATTACAGTCAATGGCGATTGATCAGAACACATCAGGGTGCTGTCCTTTTGGACATATAAATTTTTTTATCATATTGTATATGAATTATCAAACGAAACTGTTTTCGCTGACTATGATTCTGTTTTGATATGAGGGTGAGAAGGAAGAAAATCAGTCAGAGTTATTGTAAATAGCTGCTAATTATAAGATAGTTTTTCTTCCATACCATGAAAAGAAAAAAAAATATCGGCAGGTTCTCGTAAGCGTGCGACATGTACAGAAGTTAATTGAAAAATTTTCGCTTTACACTTATAACATAAACAAAAATTAATCTTTCGAATAACTTGCGTAGGTCGCTGATACAGTAAAATTGTTAAAGCGTAACGACACACTAAGCAAGAGTAAGTTCCATTAAGTATGCTGTAAATATAGTTTATTTGTAGATAGACAGAATCTGATGAAGGAACATCTAATTTATCCTGCAAGTATGCGTCAGTTTGCCAATGGAAAATGTTGTTTATTCTTTATCAGACATACTTTTCGGTACCAGTCACTATTGTCAATTAAATTTATGAAACTTAAGAAGATAGTGGCAAGGAAATTTTTGTCGAGCTCGAAAACAAGGATTTACATAACAGATATGCCATTCGAAAACTGATATCACATGCATAAAATAGTAAAAACTACCTACATGGTAACCAAATCCACTGTACTCACCAGGAGAATTTGAAATAATGTTCACAAATGCACGGCGAAGAATTCTACGACCACTCAGATTCCAATTTTACTAATAAATTTTTGACTGTAATCTGAATTTTTACCTCATCAACAGACGTCATTTGGCATCAACCGACGTGGTTGCCAAAGGCTTAGAACCCATTTGGATAAACTAAAAAAATTTTGATGACAGCACAGCGATGGGTTCCATGACAACTTCCAAACCCATGTTACAAATAATTTATTTTACTACAATCCGAAATTTTACCCCAGTTGACATCAACCGACGTCGGCCTCAAAGGCTAAGAACAAACCGTGATGTTCCCTGGCGGGACGGCGAAGAGATTGGGGTCCGTGCCCTGGTCGAGCTCAGCCTTGCCGTTGCTGTTGGAGCATTGCTGGCAGTCTTTCTGGAGGTGTTGGTCGGCCTTACGCACTCACGCCGAACAGTGCAACGTTCCGGTGTCCGACACTGACTTTAAGGTTTTAGCTTCTATTTCTGGTGCTTCCAATCTGCGCATTTTGGAATAATTGTATATTTTTAAAGAGAAGCCTAGTTTAAATGCTGCCTACAGTTCTTATCCATTTGAAATTGTGAATAGATAGGTATTTCTTTATTATTCTGCCCTCTGCCTGTAAATTTAGGTTTTAACTTCTGTTGCTTTTGTTTTTTTTTCTTATGACTCCAAATTTTATTAATTTTTTGACTGTATTTGTGTTCTAGATTTATCGAACTGACGATGGAGCTTGTCTCCAAAACGTTTCAATAGAGAAATGCTGAATTTTTGAGGAGTTTTTTTTTCGCTTTTAAATTTCTAGTGAAAAATTTCCATGACAGTACAGCGAAGGGTTCCATGACCACTTCCAAACCCATGTTACAAATAATTTGCTTTACTACAGTTCGAAATTTTACCCCGGTTGACATCAACCAACGTTGGCCTCAAAGGCAAAGAACAAACCGTGATGTTCCCTGGCGGGACGGCGAAGAGATTGGGGTCCATGCCCTGGTCGAGATCAGCCTTGCCGTTGCTGTTGGAGCATTGCTGGCAGTCTTTCTGTAGGTGTTGGTCAGTCTTGCAGTCGTGGGTTAGATCTTGTGCTTTGATGTTCCTAAGGCCGTCCATGGATTTGGGCGCCTGCACCTTAGGGGGCTTCCTCCACATGTAGTTGGCCAGGGTGAACTCCAGAAGAGCACAGAACACGAAAGCTGCAGATAAAAAGCTTGATGGTTACATGAAAACTAAGCATATTTGATTCATGGCAGATAACTAACGGCCGAAGAGTTTCCTACTACCCGAAAATTTTCTTATTGAAAAACTCCAATAACCTATGCTCCGATTTGATGCAGACAAAAAAATTTGCATTATTTTTCGAAAATACACATTCAGCTGAAAAATTGGATCAAATTATATCGGTTGTTAAACGTCCCTGCTTAAACTAATTTGATCACAGAAGTAACCAATAATAATAATGATAATCGAAACAAAATAATTTCCGCAAAGAGGTGTCAATTAAAGTGATGATTTGGAGCATGTAGCAAAAATCCACAAGACTTGTTAGGAGGCACCTGATTGATACCGGCCGTCATCTGAGGTATTTTATTGTGTCAAAATTACGTGTCAGAGCTCAAATACTCACGACAAAATGATTAAAAAATATGCGACACTATTTTTTTCCTTTGCGGAATAGGCAACTGATTTTCTTACCAAGTTATATTATTTGCGTAAATGTGTGTTTATGAGGCGATACGGTATGTCAGTTATGAAATTTTGATAATGTAAAAAATGAAACGTTGTGACTCCATTTTTTGAAAAAGAGTTTTAGTTAATATTTTAATGGAGTTTTGGACTCACACAGGATTTGATCAGAGCCAAGGAAATGGTGAATTATAAATCCTTTTCATTGAAGATCAAATAATGCAATCCCTATTATAATGAACAATTGATTCATGAAACTTAATTAGTTATATTATTTTCCTCATTATTACTGATTGGAAAATTGTCTTATTCTGCAGCCATCAAATAGAAAATTTTTATTGGCATGATTATTATTTCCATCGTTGCTTTTGAAATATTTGACGAAATAGATTACAAAAAAATTCGTGGAAATATGCCCGATATAAAGCTAATAATTGCTTTTGTCATAAAATTTATTATTTATGTATAATATCTATCAATCATTTAAATATTGGTGTTATTATTGTCATTTATAGTAATATCTTGATAAATTATCTATCATTAAGTTTATAATACACAGAATTTAATTTAACCATGACCAAAATGATGTGTTGTTGACATAATAGCATCGCCAATGAGATCTTTTATCTTTCAGCTGGCAGAGCTCGAAGATAAATAAGACGACCCGAGTTCTCTCTAATGAAATTTGCTAATAGACTTTAATAAGTAGAAAATTAGTGTAACTAGGTCATTTGTTAGTGTAAGACGCGAGTTCAGAGAAACGCGATGAACACGAGGCAAATGCAACGTGCTCAAACTCGCTGCCAAATCACAGCTCGCTGCGCAGAGTTTCTCGCTTTCATTTAAATCCAAAATTCAGTAGCAGTGTGAATTTGCAGGTCGTTTTGCTGGAGTAGATCGCCGTGTACGACTTGAAACAGCCTAATTGCTTTCTGCTGCTGGCATATCCTAGAATATCACAGTTTCCAAGCGAGTGTTCGGGGATGGAATACTGGAGTAACTTTGGAGCATTCACCGTTGATGATGTTCGGAGGGAACGCCACAGGTTAAAAACATTTAACGTAAAACAAATTGAAATAATGATGTTTTATAACGTAAAATATAGCATTATGCAACAAGGAAAATTGTTCGCTCATAAATTTTTTTTTTCGCTGCTCTAACGTAATTTATTTACCATTTTTTCGAATCTTGATCGGTAGATCAGTTTGAATGTAGTGTCGAATCGTATGAAAAACACAATGATTGTGATGAACAAATAAAATTTTTTGTGACGAATGAGTTCTTCATTGTAGACTTTCAATGATTCTGAAAACAGTTCTCAGTTTTCGTACTTGATGAATTTGCAGGTCGTTTTGCTGGAGTAGATCGCCGTGTACGACTTGAAACAGCCTAATTGCTTTCTGCTGCTGGCATATCCTAGAATATCACAGAGTGTTTGCAAGCGAGTGTTCGGGGATGGAATACTGGAGTAACTTTGGAGCATTCACCGTTGATGATGTTCGGAGGGAACGCCTCAGGTTAAAAACATTTCATGTAAAATAAATTGAAATAATGATGTTTTTAAAGTGAATTATAGCGTTATGCAACAAGGAAAATTATTCGCTCATAAATTTGTTTTTCGCTGCGTTAACATAAATTATTTACAATTTTTTTCGAATCTTGATCGGTATACAGTATCGAATGTAGAGTCGAGTCGTATGAAAAACACAATAATTGTGAAAAACAAATACAATTTATTGTGAAGAATGAGTTATTTATTGTAGACTTTCAATGATTCTGAAAACAGTTCTCAGTTTTCGTACTTGAAATTCCGACTGATCGATCAATCATTACTTTCGTTGCCTAAAGAAATATTTGATTGTAATGTAAAGAATTATTTATTTTAATTAGAATATGAAGTCTTCTAAAAATAATTCTAATAACAATGAAAATGCTAGTATCAAAATAAAGCAACGATAAACATCCATGAGATTTGTTCTTCTGTCACCAATAAAATGGACTTCACGTCACCAAAAGAAACCAAACAAAATACTAAGTAAACAAACTCGGGTAATTTCTTATATCTTCAGCCAAACTTGTAGAAGGAAAACATTTTGAATTGGGACTCTTCGATGGCCCTAGGGAGCCTTCCTATTGTATAAAAGATATCTACCTGTCTTTGGAATTATTTATTGATAAATATCGAAAATTCCATGTAACTATAAATAAATAATATTACGGATATTACGATAATTTTTTCACGAAAGTGATACATTGTAAGGCAATTTTCGTTTCTTGAAGAAGCTTCTTGCCTTAATTAGTATGAATTATTATTATTATTATTATTACTATTATTATTATTATTACGTTACAAATTATTCAATATGATTAGTGAGAGTGTGATTGGTGTGTGTAATAAAATCATAGGTGTGATTATATATTTTTCTTCGATGTAAAAATTCGTATTTTTAAGGAAGATTTACGCTAATGTGCGAATTCTGTTAATACACCGCAAAAATAATGATGTAACTTTTACATTATAAAATAATGAAATAGCCAATCGAATTAAATTTTTCGATTTATGTTGCCAACGTTTTCGATATATGTTGCGCCTCTTTTCCATAAATGAAAAAATGCGCTAATAATTGTGCTCGGCATGTCCGTCAGTCCGTCTGTCCGTGACTTCACGTTTCCGTCGATCTTGAGGAAATGCGCTCTCTGTCACTCACTTCAGTGAGTACTGATCTATTTTTTATTAATAGCAATCACGAAAGCACGAAAACAACCCATTGAATGTTGAATCGTCGACCCATGGATGAACTAATAGGATGCTGGGACAAAGCTGACAGTGTCAGAAGTAATTCAGAAGTAATTTTTCAGAATTTCGACTAATGTCAGAAGTAATTTTTTCGAAGTAAATTTAGTTCTTTTTCAATATTAATTTAAGTAATGAGTGCGATGCATTACATGGAGCCGTACAAGTTGAATATGATCTAAAACTTAGACCAATTCTACGGTAAACCTGAATTGATTCTTAGTGAACAGGATAAGCGGAGAGTTACAGCTTTTAAGTTGTAATTTTATTCAGATAAATCCTGACGTAGAAAAGAGCTGGTTATAAGTTATCTTGATCACTTGCCTAGGAAGTTTTGGCAATTATATGTAGGCAAATTTCAAACTGCAAATATAAGCTATAAACTTATTTCAAACTGCAAATATAAGCTATAAGCTAAATATAAGCGAGAAGTAATGATTGAATTAGAACAAACTCAATAGGTGATTTAGATGAGTGCTGCAGTTACGTCAAATTTGTGACACAAACTGAACATTATTTCGAATAAGGGAAGATTTGCGTGAAGCTCGTCAGTGCTTCATGTTGTGGTATTGTTTATGATATTCGGGAATTCTCTAGGCGCAATATATAATTATGACCACATTCTGTGACCTATGTGACCACACATAAAATTAATTAATTATTTATGTTTTTAACTCCTACGCTCTGCAAGCATAAGTTGAAAAACAATTTAAGACAAATTATTTCATTTGTAAATACAATGAACTTGACAACTTAATCTTATCAAGTATTAATTATTTAATTATATTGTTAACTCGCACGCTTCACAAGCCAACGGGAAATACAAGTTATTATATGAAGTTGAGAACTGTTCATTGAGAAACTTAATAATACTGTACTTAAATTAAATTAAAATAAAAAAGTTTTTATGGCTTGATATTATTTGCACACATCATGTTTACCCTGGTAATTGTAAGCGACATTAAAGAGACCATGAATGACGTGTGAATTCCAGTTTTGATCAAGGAACAAGTTTCAAACAAAGCTTTAGGCCAATTAAATACGGGGCTTGTGCTTTTTTCTGTATGTATAATTCGGGTATGATTATTTCATGAATGTTAAATAAAATTGGTTTATTCAATGTTCAATTTACCGAAGAATTGGACCAAATTTGTAAATAATACGACGTAACGTAGTGTGACTTAATTATGCTATCTAAACGACATCAAAAAATTAGAATTAGGATTAAAACTAAATCCTAAATCACTTTAAAATATAAGCTCGTAATTTTAAACCAAGTGTTGCACCAATGTTTAACATGAATCTGAAAATTGAACCTAGATTAGAAATAGCGTACAGATTTTGTTATTTATTGTGTTATGTTTAGTGTTATATTATGTTATTTATACAAACAAATAACATTATATTAACCTAATTATATAGACAACACCGTCGGTAGAGTAGTGACCCGAAATAAGATTGTATTTATGCATATGAGTGCTTAAAAAGGAACTAACGATTTGGCAAAAGATGTTTGGCAGTAGGGGTGACTCTAATTCTTGCTTGAGCTATACAGAGGAATGCATAACATAAACCAGATGATTTCCAAGAGATGGTGAGCAGCGTGGTGACTAAAATTAAGATTCAATTAAAGCAAATGAATGTTTCAAATAGACCTGATAATTAACGTATGAGATGGTGAGCAGCAGCAATGATATCCAATTAATGCAAATGTTTAAAATAAACCTGATGATTTAGATGAGATGATGAGCAGCAACATAGGTATTAAATTAAAGAAAATGAATGTTTAAAACAGACCTGATGATTTAGATGAGATGATGAGCAGCGTGGTGACTCCGAGCGTAGTTCGGCCTGGCGCAGAGCCGATGTCCATCCAGAAGCTGACCCAGGAGATGGCCACGATGAGGATGGTAGGCAGGTAAGACTGGACCAGGTGGAAGCCCAGCGACCGACGCATGTGGAACTCTGCCACTAGACAGCTGTAGTTGCCTGAAATGATGTGAAGGGGAGAATAAGGGTCTGAAGTGATGTTGAGGGGAGAATAAGGGTCTGAAGTGATGTTGAGGGGAGAAGAAGAGTCTGAAATGTCGTGAAGGGGAGAACAACGACCTGAAAGGTCGTGAAGGGGAGAACAACGACCTGACGGCCTGCACCACTAACCTCTTGTCGACTCTGAACGAATGGACCCGCCTGATGGACGAACGGGAGCCAGTAGATGCAGTGTANTATGGAAAGATCGGGTTCCAAAGGCCTGATCCCTTGTGAATCAAGTCACGAAAAGTACAAGGATCGGCAACAGGCCATGGGCCTATTTCTTCAACACCGATACTTCTGTTCTATTCTAAATGACGGGAAAGGGAGTAGAACAACAGCCTGAAATGATGTGAATGGGAGAACAACCTACGTAATTGATTTCGATCGACTTCTGAAGTCAATCAAAGTCGATAAAAAATAACAATAACATGAAGTACCAGTAATATGAAATAACAAAAACATGAAAATAAAAAATTTGAATGTACAAAATTTGAAAAACATAAAAATTAATGGGGAAAACCTTCAAAACTGGAATGGTTACATTTATGTACATATTATAATGTATATGACTGAACAAGGACATCGTATTATCATTGGTCATATACTATTTTTTTTAAACAATAATGATTGGGAGATGTTGAGCGGGCCAGCAGCAATGTATGCGCTTTAGAAGTTCTTTAACTTTCAGGAAAATTTATTTTCGATTTAATCATAACCCCCTTGTGTTAAATATCTGTATAATTATCATCACATGTTGACAGTCATTTTCGTTAATATGATGATGCCAATTTAAATTCAAGGCCCGAGGTACACGCTCGTCTGGCCGGTTAGGTTCCGGTTAAAGGCAGCTTACGCTCCTTCCATCAATCTCAACTCTAATGATCAATTAAGCGGGTAAACCTATCAACCTGACTCAGAAATTGATGCGTCGGGGCACCGTAAGTGAAAATCAGAGTAACATTATCGGTGGCAAGAATTTCAAGACCTATATTTTGGAAAACATTCTCACTCTAATGCCATTTAGAATGACTCAAATATCCCTTGAAACGAGAAAATGGGGAATTTAACTTGGAGATTGAAATGGACAGGGCTCGGTTAAATGTTAGTGTTAAAGGGGCTGGTATTAAACATGATTGTATATCTTACCTATCCATTAAAATATAGTAGATCGCATAACGTTATGCGACTTTGTCAAAAGGAAGATAATAAATATAATCGGTATAGCGGATAGTGCCATTTTTGTACTGATACAAAAAAATCTCGATAGCCACATAAATGATCCGGACACAATTAAATCATTGTAGATGATATTTGATATATAAAAAGCTGAATTTCCTTAAATTAGGGGTAGTCCGATTTCAGGGAATTATTTTGAACAAGACGTGGTCAATATTTTAATTAAACTATTGGGGTTTTCACCGGACTGAGTACTGTTCTATAAAATATATATTTACATCAAACGCGCAGTCAGATCACATTTAGATATAAGAGAAAACTTGTTCATGGAGCTGACTTGCGCGTGAACCCAATTTATTTGGAATATAAATTAAAAACTATTGATTTGTTCGAATCTCTTTTTAAAGACAAATATTGATAAAACAATATATTTTTTCATAGCTATAATTCCATTGCTGATAGCACTAATGCTAAATAGAATCGCCGGATATAGTTTTAAAAAGCATAACTATAACCCAAGTCGCGAGTTCAGTTGGCTTTTATAATAAAAAAAAATAAAAAAACTTATAGAGAAATTCAAAAGGAGTGCAAAAAATGAAATTATCTTGAATTCAGGCCCATGCAAATCTTGGCTCTGGAAGATGTTTCTTCCAAAATTTAGAGTTCTTTATTGCTGCCATATAATGCATTTCAGTCTCTCAACCCGTTAAATAGACGAAGCGTCGTGTTTTCTCCATCAACATCTGTGTATTTTTAGCATTTCGAATGTATTGTTTTCCACAAGCTTGAATTTATAATATCTTTTATCATAGTTTTAAATTAGGTAATTCTAAACCTGACAAAAAAATTACATGCATCATATTGCGATTATTTGCAACTAAATTAATTCAAATATAATATGGGTTTTAATACAAGGAATTCAATATATGAATCAAGATGAATTTAATAAAAACATCGTATTCCCTTCTGAATTCGTTATTTTCTTTAATAACTCATGGTAAAATGATCCCGACTGAATTGACGCACATTTTAACATTTTCAACGGACCAAGCAAGTGCCTTACACTGCTTATCAACTGCTAAATTTACTTATCAGCTGTCAATATTATCTGTTTTCTAAACTTCTACCATCAATTCCAACATTTTCTTCTTTCGCAAAATTTTCTCCGCAAATCCGAACTTCGATAATTTTTTGTTACAAGAGATCAGCGAGTTTGGTCGTTAGTAGAGATTTAAAAGTTAGGACTCGAACTCGGAACTCCCGGTGTTCTGCGCATTTATATATTTAGGCTTCGCAGAATCCATGGATATAGTAGGTATTTTATACTCTTATTTACCATTGCAAGCTTTTTTTTCTACGCTTCACTCCATTCGCGTGACGGGTGTATGATTGGAATCACTCCAAGAATTATTTTGATAGTTTTTAAGCGTTTTACAAAGTTATTGCAATTTATTTGTTTATACTTAAATATTAGAGATGAATTATATTTATAACTTAATGTCACTTGAACCGCCTATCATATGAATTTATTCTACATGTACGCATGTTTTTTGTCAATTAAATGGCTTATCGGAGGATGTTAATTAACAGGTGCGCATACTATTTTTACGTCATTAAAACGGCTTGTTAGAGGATACATTGAATAACAGCTGCGCAATTTAATTTAATGACATTATATTAGCTTGTAAAAAGACATCGTTTCCATTGTGGCGCGAAAGTCGCCATCATATTTTATTCGCCATATTTTTATTCGAGACACACGTGTAATTTTCTTAAGTGAAAGCATGAGTTTAAGTTTAGAAATATTACTTGTGTAGTAATTTTTTAATTAAATGTAAAATGAACGTTCACACCTGGTGTATGAAAACTAAAACTACCAATAAAGGAAAAACAAGGATCGTTAATCTAAATAAGTGTTGGCAAATTGGGAAAAATTTACAGCTTATCACGATTTTTTATCTATTTTACAGGCAAATAATTTAACATTGCGCGTTTGAAACAAATTTAAAAAGATGGATATTGTCATTTCACTGATCGTAGAGTGGTACTATATTTTTTCTTGTATGCAAATAACTGTGAGAGTAAGTATCCGTGATTATATCTTATCATAAAATTTTTTTTTGAACCGAAATTTCATTAGACTACTTCGGAGGGATTTTCGGCATGTGGTCCTCTACCTCTAGAAAAGTCTTAACGAATCCTAAGTGGTGCAATGGGGGAAGCAAATGTATAAGTAATAATTTTTTTTTCAGAAATCTCCCTTGGAAATTCTATACAGACGAGGGAAAAAAATGCGCAATTTGATTTCGAATAAAGAACAAACTGCAACTTCAAAAACGAGTTCACTTTCTTCCAAAATTCAATCTAAAAGCAACCAAATGGAATGCGACATGGCCTTAAACTGTCCAGGTGCAGAGAGACACGATGGAGAACTTTTAATAGTAAAACTAAACCAACGTTGCCTGACCGAGAATAACGTATTTTGAAAGTTGAGTAAAGAGAACGAATCTTAGTTCCGTTGGGGTTACGACAAAGTTACCGCCAAAATTCCAAAAAACTGCACCTTGAACTTTGTAATATTTTTCTCCCTAGCGTTTAGAACTACGAAATACGAAGCAAGTAACGGACATGATTAGTAAAGGGATTGCTAAGTAACGGGCATGGAATTAAGTAAATGAATACAAACTACGAATACGAACAGTACGTAAAGGAATACAAACAAACTACGCAATCAAACTACGCAACGTATTATCGACATAACTGAAATTTTGTTCAAAAAAGAAATCAAACATCAAGATAGATTTCGAGCATGGAATCAAGTGTAATTCAAAGTTATAATCTTAATTCAAAAGGAGGAAAAAATAAATTCACGAGGAATAGTTCATTTTGTATCCTTCATTTAACCATCACGAGTATGTAGTGAAAAGAATTGAAACAAAAGCGGTAAATTCCATAATTTTATTAAGGATGAGTGATTGCAAGCACTTGTTTGTTACGCTTGATCTCATGTTGGACTTCAAGATTGTGACAGACTCCAACGACTGCAATCAAGCAACGTGGAAAAATAATCAATCAATGAAGCTAGAATTCGACCTTTTCTCAACTAGAGTTCAAACATTACTTCATGCTAAAATTTAACCTTTACTGTCTTTGTGAATGCAGTTATATTTACTTTCTAAAGGTCGGTTCTATTTTGATAGTGATTTTGTGCGTGTTAAAAGGGGTGGGACTTGAGAATAAGACTGCTTCATTGTCGTAAATCTAATCCTAAGGAACATTACAGCAATTCGATCAAATGAAACGCCGTTCGCCATTCATTAGTTAATTGAATTTGCATGCAAGTGGGGCGATTCTGAGGGTTAAAGCCACACAAAGACTTGTTCCGATTGAGGCGGCAGTAGAACTTTATTGGATTAGGTCGCCGTGCTGCTTTTGATCATTCGGTGTTGTGGTTTGGTGATGGATGCGTGGTGGTTCAAGTGAGATGTGAATTTTGCTTTCAACTTGGATGGCTAAATTTAAATAATTCGTGATTTTTTGTTCGTTAATAAGTGTATTCATAATAAATTTACGTGTTTTTGTTTCAATAATTAGCTTTATTGCTATGCTTCTCTGATATGTCATTTCCAGTATATTAGACCCCTATTTTGACATTTATTTTTGACCCCTACTTTTTATCCATTAAGAAATAGTCATGTCTATAATATATATTAAAAATAGTCATGTCATGAAATAGTCATGTTTTAATATATATTAAAAAACATATATTTTAAAAAACATTTTAAAAACATATATATTGAAAATATTAAACTTTTTCCAAACTCAACCAGATAGGATGAAAGGGATTGAATTCAGTGTATATATTCTTTATATTAGGCGTCCAGCTAGCGAGTTCTAGTGATTTTAGATTGTTTATTCACATCTGGAATGGACAATATTTGTACAGTCATTGTTCCCCAGCGAAGAAGCAATAGCGGTTAATCCGATCTTGCATGATGCCGAGAAGCACGCGTTGCTCAGTGTGTTGTGCACTGATAAACCTAATGTTGCTGCTGAGCAAAATCTATTAGATTTCTGGATAGAGTCCTTTGTTAGAAGTGCGCTCGCACCCTCGATTCCATCGGTATTTTTCATAGCAAGAAACAAGCTATATACTAAATCACGTCCAATTGTTGTCCAATATACACAAGAAAATCGAATCTCCTTATTTTTTTGGTACTTGACGTTGGGAATTTAGTTGGCCGGAATTGATAACCTGATAAATTAAAGATTTATTTAATTTTTTTTTCGTTGAACTATCAAATAATTTATTAAACATTAAATAAAATTATTCATTTTTTCGTCGAAATTACATTAAGTTTTGAGATTGCGGATGAATGCAGATTTTTTACCATCGTTGAAAATGCTCTCTTTACATTGTTGTTTGAATAATACTGATTGAAAATATCGCTGAAGGTAACATAGCATGGTGCCGATGCACAGAGAAATCTCTAAACACGTCCATTTCCGAACATTGGCGTTCCAAAAGCCCATTGCGGTGGGGAAGCCCATTGCGGTGGGGAGTTCACAATGTAATCAAGCAGATGAAAAAGTTCTCGCTCGACAACTCGCCGGAACGCAGACAACTGAAGTTTAACAGTGTTTTAAACTCGAGTTTATAGTTTTAATATGAACGGAATAATTGTGTAATATTATTCTAGGTCAAAAAAGTATTCATATAAAGAAATAAATTCGTGATTTTTCAAGCGTGTTGAGAGCACGCAATAAAATGAGGGAGTGCAATTACGCATGAAAGCTGAATAAATATACGGGAATTTCTTATTAAGTTCTTGTTTTGAATGGAACTGCAGGCTTTAAAACTTTAATCTATCATGGTTTTTAATCCAGGTATTAGTGTAACACACTGAGGCAATTACAAAATGCTGTACATCAATTATATTTATTTACAGTTTTTATTTATTGATATATATATGTGTAAATATAATATTATTTATATGTATATTAATTATATTATAATTATTATATATATTTTTATTTAAATTAATAAATATATTTTATTAATTTGAGGTTTAAAAACTTCCTGTTTCACTTCATTTACAGAAAAGAAGTAAACCGTATGTGTTAAATTAAAATAAAATTTGAAGAAAAATCTTGAATGCGCATGCCTAAATCCTGTCTCTTATACACATCTAGATGTGTATAAGAGACAGANCTCACTTGTGTTGAACAATTTAGTTGAGACGTTCCCTCTCACCACTCACTTGTGTTGAACAATTTAGTTGAGACGTTCCCTCTCACCACTCACTTGTGTTGAACAATTTAGTTGAGACGTTCCCTCTCACCACTCACTTGTGTTGAACAATTTAGTTGAGACGTTCCCTCTCACCACTCACTTGTGTTGAACAATTTAGTTGAGACGTTCCCTCTCACCACTCACTTGTGCTGAACAATTTAGTTGAGACGTTCCCTCTCACCACTCACTTGTGCTGAACAATTTAGTTGAGACGTTCCCTCTCACCACTCACTTGTGTTGAACAATTTAGTTGAGACGTTCCTCTCACCACTCACTTGTGTTGAACAATTTAGTTGAGACGTAGTCTCTCACCACTCACTTGTGTTGAATAATATGGAATCAAATGTAAATCAATGTTACTATTTTGATTCAAAAAGGAGAAAAAATTAAATTCATGTGGAATAGTTCATTTTGTGTCTTTCACTTAACCATCACGAGTAAGTAGTGAAAAGTATTAAAACAAAAGCAGTAAATTCCATTATTTGGTTGACTATGAGTGATTGCAAGCTCCTCTTTGTTACGCGTGCTCTCATGTTGAAATTCAAGATTGTGACAAACTCCAACGACTGCAAGCAAGCAACGCTGCAAAATAATCAATCAATGAAGCTCAGAGTTCAAACATTACTTCATGCTAGAGTTCAACCTTTACTGTCCGATTGAACGCATTTATCTATACGTTCTAAAGGGCAGGTTCTATTTTGACAGTAATTTTATGCGTATTAGAAGGGGGGGAATTGAGAATAAGATTACTTTATTGTCGTAAATCTAATGCTAAGGAAGCCAACATTAAAGCTTCCATCAAATGAAACGCCGTTCGCCATTCATTAGTTAATTGAATTTGCATGCAAGTGGGACGATTCTGAGGGTTAAAGCCACACAAAGACTTGTTCCGATTGAGGCGGCAGTGGAACTTTATTGGATTAGGTCGCCGGGCTGCATTTGATCATTCGGTATTGTGGTTTGGTGATGGATGCATGGTGGATCAAGTGAAATGCGAATTTTGTTTTCAACTTGGATGGATAAATTTAAATAACTCGCGATTTCTAGTTCGATAATAAATCATTTCGGGTTATAATTTATTATTTTTTTGTTTAAATAATTAGCTTTGTTGCTGTGCTTCTCTGAAATGTCATTTCCAGTACATTAAACTCTTAATAGGCATTTTTAAAGCATATTCCTATACGTATTAGAAACATTAAACTTATTCCACACTCAGCAGATATGGTAAAAAGGACTGAATTCAATGTATGTTTTCTTCATATTAGGCGTCCAGTTAACGAGTTCTTATGATTTTAGGTTATTTATTTACAGCTGAAATGGACAATATTTGTATGGTCATTGTTCCGCGGCGAAGAAGCAATAGCGGTTAATCCGATCTTGATGCTGAGAAGCACGCGTTGCTCAGCGTGTTGTGCGCTGATAAACCTAATGTTGCTGCTGAGCGAAATATATTAGATTTCTGGATAGAGTCCTTTGTTAGAAGTGCGCTCGGACCAGCGCTTCTATTGGTATTTTTCATAGCAAGAAACAAGCTATTTCCCAAAACACGGCCAATTGTTGTCCAATATACAGGAAAATCGAATCTTCTACTTTTTAAGTACTTTACGTTGGGAATTTAGTTGGCCGATATTGATAACCGGATGAAGAGAAGATTGATACTTGATTGTTAACCGGAAGTTGAAGATTTTTTGATTTATATAATTTTTTCGTCGAAATAAAGCGTATTAAGTTTCAAGAGTGCGGATGAATGTAGATTTTGTTGTCATTGTTGAAAATTTTCGCTTAACATTGTTGCTTGAATAATACTAATTGAGAATATCGTTGGAGGGAACATAGCGTGGTGCCGATGCACAGAGCAATCTCTAAACACGTCCATTTCCGAACATTGCTGTTTCAAAAGCCCGATTGCGGTGGGGAGCTCACAATGTAATCAAGCAGATGAACAAGTTCTCGCTCGGCAACTCGCAGGAACGCAGGCAACTGAAGTTTAACAGTGTTTAAACTCGAGTTTCTAGTTACAATATGAACAGAATAATTGTGTAATATTATTGTGGGTAGATAAAGTTTTCATGTAGAGGAATAAATTCATGTTTTTCGATCGTGTTGAGAGCGCGCAATAAAATGAGAGTGCAATTACGCATGAAAACCGAATAAATATACATGGATTTCTCATCAAGTTCTTATAACTGAATGAAACTGTTGACTTTAAAGTTTAAAACTTTGAACATATCATGGTCTTATATCCAAGAATAAGTGTAACACACAGAGGCAATGATAAAATGCTGTACATCAATTATATATATTTAATTTTTTTATTTACTGACATATATGTATTTATTATATTATTTATGTGTATATTAATTATATTATAATTATTATTTACATATTTTGATTTAAATAAATAAATAAATTTTATTCTTTATTAGTTTCAAAATTTTTTGTTTCACGTAATTTTTTTCCGGAAAAAAGTAAAGCCTATATGTTAAATAAATTAAAATAAACTTTGAAGAAAAATCTTGAATGCGCATACCTAAGTCCGTAGACTTTGTGACATGTTCCATCGTAATAAGTCAAGGCGTGAATCTCTACTGATGTTAGTTAGATGATTTACGGACAGGATTATACTTATATACGAAATATGAAAAAATTAATATTCATATTGATGGTTGTAATTATGGTATATTCATAATGTATTGATTTATGAATTTTTTGCGATAATATTTTTTCATCGAGGGAAAATAATTTCTTTTTTCGTCTTTCATTTTTAAATAATAACCCAAGCATCAGGATCATAAATTTCTGCCATTTGTGACAATAAATATAAGTTCTGCCCATCATCAATATACGAGAAAATTTTCATTTTTAATTTGCGAGATGACTTGCCATGACTATATATGCGCGTCTCAAGCTTAATAATGTCTGTCTCTTATANCATACACTCCATGCCCTTGTTGGACAGGCATGTCGCTGTCTCTTATACACATCTAGATGTGTATAAGAGACAGGTTGAGAGTTTCCCTCTCACCACTCACCAGTGCAGAACAAGTCACTTAAGAGTTTCCCTCTCACCACTCACCTGTACAGAACAAGTCACTTAAAAGTTTCCCTCTCACGACTCACCTGTACAGAACAAGTCAGTTGAGACTTTCCCTCTCACCACTCACCAGTACAGAACAAGTCACTTAAAAGTTTCCCTCTCACGACTCACCTGTACAGAACAAGTCAGTTGAGAGTTTCCCTCTCACCACTCACCAGTACAGAACAAGTCACTTAAAAGTTTCCCTCTCACCACTCACTTGTACAGAACCAGTTAGTTAAGATGTTTCCCTCTCACCACTCACCGTTGTGGGACAAGTCACTTGAGAGTTCCCCACTCACCACTCATCTATGTTTAACAAGTTAGTATAGAGGTTTCCCCTCGTAATTCACAGCTGAAAACCAAGTTAGTTTAGCCTTAAAGCTTCCCTCTTCACCACCCCCAATCACCGATGTGGAAGGATTCCTGGCAGATCGAATCGACGATATTGGTGATCTCGAATTGCGGCATCCGTAGGTCCCGGTACATCTTGATAGGATCGTCCTTCTTCCAGCGCAGGTCTAGCTCCTTCATTGTCTTCGAAACTGGAACGACAAGGAAGTGAGTTTAGTCAGAGAGTAATTAGTAAATTTACATTTTATGAGTTGTATTCATTGTTACTGATTGTTGGAAGAAAGTAGTCAACTCAATACAGAATATCGCGGATACAATATTTAAATAAATACAGAATTATTTATACAGTGTTACTGAATACAATAATACAATACACAAATTAGTATACAATACATAAATTAGTATCGAATTGTTTATAAGGCTTCACTGTACGTCTTATATAATGGGTAAGTAAATACAGAATTGTTTGTATGACATTACTGAACAGATGAATACCTTGCGTCGAAAAGTTTCCACAAAGTAATGATGAATTTCAGATTAATCAAGAAATAATCTTTATATTTTCACCTGGGTATTACAGAACATATCACAATCAGTACTTGATTTATGGCATATTATACTATGTTATATATTTTTATTATAATTTGATATCGTGATACATTCAATTAATCTGATGTTTTCATCTTTTGATTAGCTTATCTAAAAGTGAATTTACAACATAAATGCAATTCTGCTCATTATCAGCTCGTATTTTGAAGTGGATAAAAAATATCAATGCCAGCATCTGATGGACGAGTCTTTATCCTCCTTGAGAAGGATTTCAGGGCACCAAATATCCTCAGGATCGAGCAGCACATCCATCAAAGTCTCGACCTGCTCTACCATCGATCCCAGAAAATATAACTTTGCTTTACGGATCATTAACGGTTGTATTACGTTGCATTTTAATCCCACTAGACTCGTTCTATACTCATACTCGATAAATTTTTAGTGCATTTTCTCATTTATGGAAAAAATGCAATATTGTGCTTGCCATGTCGGTCTGTCTGTCCGTCTGTCCATCCGTCTGTCTGTCCGTCTGTCCGTCCGTGACTTCACGTTTTCGTCGACGAGAAAATGCGCTCTCTGTCACTCACTGCAGTGGGTACCTACTGAGTTATATTTTTGCAACATTAAATACATGAGAATCCGATAAATACATGAGAATGGTAAAGGGGGATTAGAATTTTTTTTTATTCCATTCAAGTTGGGAAAAATCAATTCGTTTCCAGAGATAGTTCCAGAATTTTCTTTAATAAAAAAATTGTCAACATGCTTGTTAGTTTCTCAAGTTGTACATCGATAGAATTATAAAAACAATCTAGATTGAGCTTACGAACGAAGTTTTAACGTTAAAATCAATCATTTTATATTAAATTTAATTAGAACATACATAATTTTTTATTCAATCGGTATATTTGGACTTAACAATGCAAGAAACATGCAATTAGTAGGAAAGAAAGTTGTAAAGTATATTTTTTATGGATATGAATTCATATACTATATCTTTTAGTGTATTTTTTCATGAATATGGATTGTCATCATAAAAAAATTATAGTTCATATTAATATATTAATTGACAGTTGAACTCAGTCTTTTTGTGGCTTTTTCTCATTTATGGAAAAAAAGGCGCTATTGTGCTCGCCATGTCCGTCCGTCCGTCTGTCTGTCCATCTGTCCGTGACCACAATTTCGTCGACGAGAAAATACGCTCTTTGTCACTCATTACTACTGAGTACTGAGTTATATTTTTTCCATCAGGGTTAGAATGCTTTTACGTTTCATTGATCAATTTTCTTTGCCATTGACTTCTATTTTCCTCAGTCACAAACCGTGGCCAAGCATGGTCATATAATTGTTCTAGGATGCTCTCTCAGAGCCCTTCGAAAGGAGTGAAGCTGTCCATGGATATCGTGTCTCAATTGCCATTATAAGGAAACAAACTATATGCATATTAAATATAAACCGACTGTTACTTAAGACGGCATATTTTCTTAATGTAAATTAATCTAGCTTCACGATTTACTATTATCTAAATATTTAGCAATATTTCAATAAAATAATCGGATTCAAAGCTGCCGTATTGTAAAATTCAATGGCAAACGATATCAGTGAACCGTATTTTTTCGATTACTGCGCTTTAGCCATTCCATATCATCAATTTTTTAAAGGTCGTAAGCTTTTCATTGACAGTTGAATAAAAGACCCTCAAAGAATGAGCGTTTCAAGGTGGATGCTCTTTGAATTAATGTCTCGCAGCTGGAAGTGATATTTCCCTGAGGTCTCTTTAGACCCTTTCACTTTGATCAGATTTCGACACCATGTATATTTTCGTATGAATTAAAGTTATTAAATTGCGAGTCGCTTTGATTTCGCTTGACTGAAATCAATGGTTTGCTCTACTGGTGAAATCTAAGTAATGTATTTTGTTCGGTAGTGTTCTACTAATGAAACTTGAAGTTATCCTTTTTAAAGTGGAAACAATACTTATTTCATAAAAAGTTACTAAACCAAATTTACAAACATTTTTTACAATTAATTGATGAAACCTATGTTATTATATTATATCAAGTTAAATAAATTATATTATATTATATTATATTATATTATATCATATTCACGTCATTTGAGTTAACAAGAGTCGCCGAATTGTTTAGGAAAAGTTTTTGCATTTGAATAGAGAAACGTCGCTCATTTGCTAGCACCACACACATCATAATTCGTTGATTTATTTCTCCGAACTTCAATCGATTGAATTAGGCCAGATTTTTAATGATATCGTCCATCGGGTACTTCTTTTATTGAAATTTATAATTCGGTAAATAGTTACTCGCAATGGTTCGTTACATTGGTTACAAAACAGTAACACTTATGAGTATTTGTAGCCTGTTATTAGTGAATATTGTATGGATATCTATGGATGGTACCAATATAACAAATTAAATTATTTTCAAGTTTACAAGGTACAATAATAATTCATCTTTCACAGATTTTTTGAATAAAAAAAACAAATAAACTATCTTTCTAATTTGATCCTATTGATGAAACCTATGTTATTATATTATATCAAGTTAAATAAATTATATTATATTATATTATATTATATTATATTATATTATATTATATTATATTACATCATATTCACGTCATTTGAATTAGCAAAGGTCGCCGGATTGTGTAGGAAAAGATTTTACATTTGAATAGAGAAATGTCGCTCATTTGCTAGCACCACACACATCGTAATTCGGGGATTTATTTCTCCATACTTTAATCGATTAAATTGGGCCCTGAATTTTAATCATATCGTCCATCGTGTACTTCTTTTATTGAAATTTATAGTTCGGTAAATATTTACTCGCAATGGTTCGTTACATTGGTTACAAAACAGTAACACTTATGAGTATTTGTAGCCTGTTATTGGTGAATATTGTATGGATATCTATGGGAGGTACCAATCTCACAATTTAAATTATTTTTAAGTTTACAAGGTACAATAAAAAATCATCTTTCACAAATTTTTTTAAGAAAAAAACAAATAAACTATCTTTCTAATTTGATCCTTTATTATTTCCGAGTGTCTGCACACGAGGCAGGCGATGTAAGCCGGACATGCCTCCATTCCGGCAAATGACGTTGAAACAACGTTGATTTGGGAGTTAATTTATTGTAAATACGTTGAATTAATGTTATTTTTACGTCAGATGTCTGGTAAATCGGACGCTTACACGAACAGCCAGATAATATTAGAGTTTGTTTGCTTACATACACCGTGTCTTAGGTTGTAATAAAAATCTCGAACTGATTTGTAATTCCGACTCCGAAATTATTAATGGTGTCCAGGCGGGCAATAATCAGGCTCCTTCCTATTCTGATAATTTTTGCCTTGAAGCTCGAGATTAATTAAGAGGGCTTGATATTTTTTATTAAGGTCCCAAAAATTGACTCTCATATATTACAGCGTAACACAGTTTGGGTGAAAATTCTTTTCCAAAAATTAAATATCACAACAATAACGGTTTGCAGTATAAATTATATTTGCAAACATACTGTAATTTCAGTCGTACAGTTAATTGCTTAGACAGTCACTACCTGCCAACAATTATTAGTCTAGTTAAGATCCATAACTGTGTTTTTATGAGAAAAGTATACAAGCTGTTTGTTCAACGGTTTAAAATGTTTATCTGAAGTTTATTGTAGTCGAAGAAAATCTGCCGTCACTTTATTTTCTAAACGGAAGGCCGTTGGAACTAGAAAGCTAAAAGGCTTGTAAGGACATTCTGGATCTCAACTTTTTCAAAGGAAGCTCCATTTTAACGAAGATGTTTACGTCCTGAGTTCTGTTCTTCGATCTATAAACTTTTCTGGTCCCTGCACTGATGTTTTTCCTTGTTATATATATAATATTGGTACCTGAAATGAAATTTTTTTATCCATTTAGAAAAAAGAATTATTTATGTGGATTATTTATGAATTATGGAGGCGGAGCATCAGCTTGACCGTGGACTACGAAGTCCTAAACTCATCATAAGGTCATGTACATTGTGGTCTTGCTATGGGCGACAAAATTGGTAGGAACTTCTGTATGTCATTATTTCGTGTGCCTTTCACTCTATAGCGTGCCTTTCACTCTAAATCATAAACTGCTACATCATGGGCAGTCTTTGTGCTACTTTCAAAATATATTTAATAAAAAGGGTTTATATTTATAGAATAGTCAAAACACTGCTGAATGTTTTGACGCTATTGTTCATATATGAAATCTAAATTGAAGCGAAGTTACCATGGTTCGTTTCGAAATAAGAAAGCGAGCGTCATGCATTCAATTGCAGAAAGCGACAACATAAAACCAATCACGGAGAATATAGCAACCTAAAACAAATCACGATTTTTCCCGGAGAATATATAAGAAAACGAACCAATCAAAATTTTTCCTGGAGAATATATAAGAAAACGATTGTTTCTTGAATTCTTATATGCCGGCCAAGGCTCCACGACAGCCTGTTCAGCATCTGGCGCCATGTGACTGATGCGAGGTCAGCAGCCGGCGCCCATGGTTGAGACTAGACCAAACATGCCATAGATTCCATTAAAATATGTAGTTATGTATAAATATGTAGTAATATATAGGTACAAATGATTCTGGAACCTGAAGTAATCTGAAAAAGTTGTAGAAAAATACACTTATGCAGTTATATTTCATGGTCGGAACCTCTGACAAACATCAGTCATGTAGCAAAACGTTGTATTAGTTAATTAAACTAGAATTACAGTGCAGAAACGAACATACTTACGAAGTGAGCTCGTAAGATTCTTTAAGCTATAATCCGTCAGTTACCTCGAGAGAATTTACATTCAATAAATATTTGAAACATAATTAGGCAATAATATTTAACCATAATTGCAAACGACTGCGCTGAAAAATCACGAAGCATATGTCAATAAGTTAAAAAATAACCATGAAAGTTAAGAATACTTGAATCTGGCAGACAAGGCATTGTCAGCCGTATTGATATCTAGTTAAAAAAAAAACAAGTACATGTAGAGAGAAATTTAAAGCTTCAATTTAAGAAGTAATTTTCTTCGGGCGCTAAAAATTATATTTTTGGTTAATATTTGAACTACCAATTATAACCATCAACACGTACTTCTAATATCAACATCGAGTTTCGCGCGTTGGGAAAAGCTCACACGTTTACATAAGTGTTCCGTTTACTTATGCGAGAATTAGAGCAGCGAATTCATCAATAGAAATGCTGATTTTGTAACTAATTTGTTCGAATAAATTTTGGCACGAAGTTTATTGCGTTGACACGAATGTTGGTATCTCGCTTTATGGCGGAATTTTTTGCTGTTTTGATCAATGTTATGGAAATGCCTATAGGTCATTGAATATTAATATGGTTTTATTCATATCGTCTTATTTCTAGTCATCTGTTAAATCTCATTAATCGAGAGGTCAGTCGTAAGCGTGAAACTTAACTATCTACACTTTATGTATCAGCGGTAAAAATTTTCCATAATACTTTTCATTTATTAAATTTTTGCTATGTAATGCTATGTAGGTACTATGTAACAACACTCGCCTTCTGAAATTGTTACAGTTTTATGAAAGCGAACATGCTTAGCAGCAAGACGTGTTTGCTATTATCGTGTGCGACCGCATGGTTCGAAACCACGCTCATTTAAGATTAATAAATATTTTAGTTGGCTCATACTTTTATTATTAATCTTATTGTTTCAACATTTCTACGATAATTCGTTAATTTGCATGCAATCTTCATAATTTTTTCAACGTTTAATTTTTTCGTTTATATCGCCAATTTTGTTATCGTGTCTTGTGAATGGAAGTTTATTCAAAACTTCTACACTATCATTGCTCGTGGGTTGGCTTCTTGATGGCATATCTATAGTCCAATTAATGTGGATATGTACTACTTCACGAAAAATGCACCTAAAATAATATATGCATATGAAACAATTCAATGAGCGTTAAATTTTATTTTTAAACGATCGTATTCTGCAATCGACGTCTTGTGGATTTAACAGAACCTCGTCCAAAGTCCCTTTTAAAAATAGACGCAACAAACTTTTGCTGTGAAAACCGAAGGAACACAAATTTTTCGCTCAATTAGAGTTAAATGTAACTACGTAAATTCTAAATGTAATTGGACTTACATTTCTCTTCCAACCTTCAATCAGAGTTCAATGTAACCACGTAAATTCTAAACGTAATTGTACTTATATTTTTCTTTTTTTCTTCCAACCTGGCCTCAGCCCACGTGGCTTTTAGAAGCATCGTGATTGCCTAACAAAGCTTCAAACTTAGAAAATCCTTCAATATCCCACTGCGTAAAACATAGTGCATACGCGCTCGAATAATAATAATAATAATAATGCTAACGTTAATAATATTAATAATAATATTGCTATTAATAATTCTCGAGTCGTATTCAAAATACCTGTATACTTTTATTGTGTACTCTACAATCCTGAATTTCAGATCATTTTGAGATTCTAGTAATCCGGAAGATATTCAGTTGCGGAGAATATTGTGTCAACCAAATTTTATTATGTGGAAAATAATGAACATGCGTACGTACAAAATGCATGTAGATGTATGCAAGATGGATGAACATGCGAGATATAAGTGAATAAAACATGCAGGAAATGCAAGAATAATTAAATAATTATGAATGAGTGATTTTAAGGAAAATGTCTGTCAGTTGGAAAAATAATGCATAACTTCATGTGTGATTGATATCCGATTTATAGAAATAGGTGGGAAATATTTGGAAAACAGCATGGAAATGTGTAGTAAATTCTAAGGAAAGTTTGTGAAGGGTTCGTAAAGCGTGAGGAAATTAGCGAAAATATTACAAATTTCAATTGAACTCTGTCAGCAACGGAAAAAATCGGAATACCTATGGAAGTGCGTGAAAAATCTCTGGAAAATTTTTGGAATTGCAGATGAAAATGGATCAACACCGTATGATGCATGCTGAAAGTCTCGAAAATGAATGGAAATATACAAAATTGAGAAAAACTAAATCAAAATGAAGTAAAATGTTAGGAATCGTAAGGTTCGTTCTTATTAAATCGTGACAATATCATCACCCCAGGGAACCCGATAGCTTACGAGTCGTATCCATGTTACCAATGCAATGTTCGAACGAGCAAAAATTGCGAATATAAAATAGATTCGAATCCATGTTCTTTATTCATTGACATTAAAATCTCACAAACTAATCATTTATTCGCCAGGAACACGTTCGGTCAATCGTCTCGCCATACAAGCAAACATCGTGATTATAAAATAGATTTGTTCTTTATTCATTGACATTAAAACCTCATAAACTTTTCATTTATTTGTCAGGAGCACGTTCGGTCAATCGCCTCGCGATATCAACTACAAAAAATTACAGCAAGGAAATCTTCTCAATGTGTTTACCCTGAACGCCTCCTATAGCATCGACAGTTTAATGATCAGCCCTGCAATCGGGAAAATATATTGATTTTTCCTTCAGTCAGTCCAGAGCAAATCTTGCTAGATTGCTGCGTTGCAAGGCACGAAGTTTATTGCCTTTCGTGTGGAGCCTCAGCGACAATTCGTTGTGCGTAAGCCAGTTGAGCTGCCTGTCTCGAACTCATTCGTACCTTTTTCGTGACGATTTTTGTCGTTCTTCTATTCAAGGCATTGAGTGTATCGGTTTTTGGGATTGATGATCGCATTTTTTAAATTGCGTAGCGACATTCTGATGTTTTTGATCTTTTTTTAGACGTTAATATATTTCTTTTCTTCATGGGCTAAAAAAATTATAATAAGTAAAAAATAAATATCATTTTCTGAATAAATAAAAAATAGTATGAGAACGTTTAGCTACGTTGTATGTATTCAAATAATTCGGACTAAGTGCAACGAATAATATTTCAAGGTCTGTGAACTGAAAATACTGGAAATGAAATTAACAGAACTTGACTTTATTTTTTTGGCCATGCAGAAGGCTTAATTGTATTTTTTATTTAAGACTCAAGCATAATTCGTAATAATTTTAAATCTTCATTTGTTGTTTACATTCTTTAAACCTGCAACATAGAAGCGCCCAGGATCCACGATGAGTACAAGAAACAAAGTGTAAATTTTAGCTTGAATATCAGTTTAATTTTCTGTTTACTTTATGGTTAAACAGAGAATTGCTATAAATTTCAACTTAAAAACAGCGTTAAATAAGTAAATTCAACCCAAATAAAAACAATAAACGAATTATTATTTGCCACGAGTTGTTACCATGTGCCATAATAGGCGAGCATCAAATCAATTACGATAATAATTGTCCCTAACCTTCACTTTATCGTTCGAGATGCTGAAGCTCTTTGTCGTCCATAATATTATGGAACCTTAATTGGTTAAGAATGGATTAACAATTGAAAATAAGTTATATGAATGCTTTCAAAAATATTTATACCATGTCTTATTACTTTAACTTTGCCGTTTCCTGTAATGGAGCTTCCAATTACAATTAAGGAACCCTCTTTTACAGCTCAATAAAACATATTTTTTTCTGTCTGGAATAAGTCGGATATCGAGAAATCTTGAAGAAGATGTTAATGAATTTATTCTATGAATAAACAGTAATATGAGGTTGTACATAATGGAAGTTGTATCTTGTAATCTTGAGGGGTTATCTTGTTGGCCAATTCTGCCAGCATTGTGTTCATTTTCCTATTCTCGCAGCTATTCTTAAGTGATATACGAAATGAATAACCCGTTATAACTTAGGCCGGAAACTGAATTTCAAGCGAGATGAGGTTCATTCAAGAGCCCTTATCATCAGATGATATTAAAAATTCTAACTTACTCTTTCCAAAGCCGAAAGAATTTGCAAGATTTATATGGTTTATAATTGTCTGCAAGGTCTCATGTCTTCTTTTGTGCAACCTACACTAAAATAAAAATTTCCCTTTATTTGCCTGATATAATCATAAACCTGTTATGCCTCCTGAAATCATCAACCTTAACCAACCTCTGAAATTCATACATTTCATTGTGAATGAATTCTTTAGCCGGCGATTCTCATAGCATTTGCTCTAAAATGTTTACCTCTATTGAGGCATCTGTTTCTTTCAGCGACATATTTATCGCAAACACCGTAGTATCTATTACTCGAGTGTTTCGTGGGGTGCCATCGAAAGATGTTGGCTGGACGTGTGATCAGAGTTCTTCTATTTGTGCTCACTCTGCTTTAAAAAGCTCCTTTTTAGCACATTTTCTCATTTATGGAAAAAATGCACTATTGTGCTCGCTATGTCCGTCTGTATGTCCGTCCGTCCGTCTGTCTGTCCGTCTGTCCGTCTGTCTGTCCGTCCGTGACTTCACGTTTTCGTCGACGAGAGAATGCGCGCTCTGTCACTCACTGCAGTGAGTACTGAGTTATATTTTTTCTCTCCATTTGCCTAACTAATTAGTTCCAGACTCTGGATTTACACATATAGACTCCTAAACCGGTTGTAATTGTTATATTTGCACGCATTAAATTTCTATTTGATATTCTGGAGCTACTCACTCGGGAAAACTAGCAGGGAAACTGAAAAGTTGGATTTAAATTAGTTCAGAAATTACTTTGTCTGGCATAGCGGAAGCTCAAAACGTTTAAAAAATGCAGGGAATCAATATACTGTTTCATTTATTATAGAGAATTTATTTTAATTTATATATTATTATTATTCCCTTCATCACGAGAACTTAATTTAGTTCATTATTATTGTTCGCCATAAATTAAGGGATTAAAAAAAATTAAAATCGGTACTCACAACTGGCGACTTCCATTGTGCAAATTTGCGAGTCGAAAGGAAACTTGGAGAGATCCAACATACAGGAGAACAGTAGCTTCAACCTGCAAGAAAAATATGAACAATTGTTAATTAAATTGGACCGAATTTTGTGATGTAGGTTTATTTATTCACTTAACACAGTAGTATATCACTTACATGTAAGTAATATCGTTATAAGTTTAGGTTTATAGCTTGAGTTATAATACTTATATCAGTTATATGTAAGCTAAGCGAGTTTGCAGTCATCAGGTTTGGGATGAACGGTATTGTGATATTTAAAATGAGAAAAAGCTTCTTATTATCAGTTATCCAATTGCCGGCCTGGAAAACTGATTTCATTTTTGCATAAACTCCTCATAAAACGAACAGCATAACGGACGTGAAATTCGTGTCATGAACACTTTGCTAGCAAACGGATCTTTACCCCTCATTATTAGATAAGCCTTATGAATCTACTCTTAAATGTTTATATATATTTTTCAAAATAATTTTCATTGAAACGTTTATTCTTAATTGCAAAATTCAAATATACCAATGTATGCTTACAGAATCCATATGCTGTTGGACAATGTATAAGTAAATTAAAATGAGCTCGATTGTCATCCTGCACCGCATGCTTCAAAAAATATAACTCAGTACTCACTGCAGTGAGTGACACAGAGCGCATTTTCTCGTCGACGAAAACTTGAAGTCACGGACAGACAGACAGACGGACGGACATCGCTAGCACAATAGTGCATTTTTTCATAATGAGAAAATGCGCTAAGAAGATCCTCTAAAAATTTCGCGAGGTATTCAGTAAAAGTTGAACATGACTTCGATATTCTTCAGAGTTAAAATGAGACAATTTTGCGATGTCGATCAACGTGTCGGAATAAAAAAATGCGCTTAAAAATTATTTTTTAAAGACCACACTTCTAGAAAGGCCTATGTTTCCGATGTTACAAATGTACAATGAATTACTATTTCAATTTTTAAATATTAAAAAGAAATTTCATTTTTTAATATATATAAAATGTAAATATTTTTAATGTGACTTTACGCAAGTGTGCAAAACTTCAAAGAAGTGAAGTTAGAGATCAGTGATGTAATAAAAAATAAACATCGATTCATATGTTTTTATCGATTGTATGAGCCCCAATTAAATTTCTTGCGTTGAGCTCTCAATTTGATGCCTCTTAAATTTATGGTGAAAGCACAAAATGAGAAATGACAGTCCTTGCCATACTGCCATACACTCCATGCCCTTGTTGGACAGGCATGTCGTTGTCATATACTCCACGGAGTCTAAATGCCTCATTTCGTTCCTCGCTCGCTGTCACGATGCTGGACGTGATTTCACCGGCCACCACATGGCGGCTGAAGGCCGCACATAATGCTCCTATAATTTTTATAAGAGAGCAGTGTAAATGTCAGATTGTGTTCATTAGACTTTACGCGACACTTACGAGGTCCTTATTCCTGATTGAATTACACTGGAAATGTTAGCAGACTGTGAGGAATGTAGTGAGGAGAGACTTTTATTTTCATCCGGTCTTTTGTTGTTAAATGTTATTCTGATTAAGGGATGACATAATCTAGATTATTTAAAACATACCAGGACACTCACGTTCAGCAAGTTTGAAAGTCAGTAGAATGTTTACTCTCAATGTGCTTGTTAATATGTGAAGACGAGAAAAAAATGGATGAAATAATATTTGCACTTTTATCATGAAGTGCTTCATGGACTGTTGCGATTCCCTTTATTTAATAATTTAAACACATAATTCACGGAACCATGCGTGTCGGTTGGTAAATTGATGACAAATAATACACTGAAATAATATTTCGCTTGCCCAAGGTTTAGTTTCATGCCATAAATTCTGAATATTTAAATGTATTAGGCTTTGTGAATTTTAAACTGAGAATTTTATACATTACAAATTTATATAATGAGAGAAATATATTCCCCCTGAGAGGCCTGATATCAGGCTTGAAATTCAGGCGGTTGGCATTTGTTGCCGGTGCGATGACAGTGGAATTATAAAGCATTACATAGGCTCCCACAAGATTAGGGATGAATTGCGATTGGTTTCTGTGAAATTCGGCCTCTTCATTGGCTGCCACTACCATGCAGACCGCGGGCTCATGGAGTTCCTCTACCCAAATTCACGTGTAATAATTCAATCACAGCAAGAGGTTTCTATGAAAGCCCTTTTAATCCTAGACATCGGCCAGACCAATATGAAATTCAATCATCTAACCATTTTATATGATATTAAGTGAGTATATCGAAACTATAGGAAAATAACTTTAACTTAGAATTTTTTGATTTTCATGTGAGTAATTTATTCATGCATACCAAAAACAAATAATTTAATTTAAGTATTTCTTAAACAAGTACATACAGTATATACGATATTTTTCGAACGTGCGAAGTTGAAACACACTTTTGATCAGGAGGTTTTTAGTGAGTTCTAAAAACACACAATTTTCAACTTTCTGGACCAATTGGGACCTTAACTGAAATGGTCTCCTTAACTGATAACATGAAGGAAAACAAGTGACGTGGCTTATCTTCAATGAACATGCTCTGATATACTGTATAAAGATACTCATTGGCAGTGCATTTCACCTTCTATATCATAAGATTAACCACGAATCTTCAAAATTTAATTAACCACGACAAGATATTTGGAACGAGGTCACACAAAAAAATATTGATAATTAGCAAGGCTTGCACAGGTTAATTTTTGTCGAAAATACCTCATGACGTTCTGGAGCTAAGATGGGCAATGGACTAGAGCCAGAATAGACTAATACGCTATCAGTCTTAAATTATTAATTCACATAAACTCACCTGAGCATGTAAAGGATCTCGCCGTGCGGGTTGATCCTGACGAGCACGTTAGGCACGGTCACGAACTGAAACTCTGCGTGCTTGGCGTTGGGGAAATACACTTCAGGCTTCCAGATCGCCTTCACCAGCTTAGGGTCGTTCAGGTCCAGCGGCTGGACGAGATCTTCGTGCTTCAGTCGCGCATCGTACCACGTCTGCCGCAGGTACAAGTCCACTTGGTAGTCCTGAGAAAAATAATATATAAATGGACAACGTATCTAAGTATTAATATTATCACTCTGCTTAAATCGCAATTTCACAAGGAATTTACAAGCAAAGAAAACTCCAAGCAAATTCACCAGATCGATATTGAAAACGTTTTGGAGTCCAGCTCCATCACGTTTTCAATACCGATTTAGTGAATTTGCTTGGCGTTTTCTTTGCTTATAAATTCCTTGGACAATTTATAGTTGATTAATGTGAACCTAGATTTTTTCAATGTGAACCTAGATTTTTCCAATGTGAATCTGGATTTTTGATTTGTGAAACATTCGTGTGGAGGAACTTGTCCGATCATTGGTAGTGCAAAATTTTCCTCTTTGCATGGGTAGTGCGGTGCATCAATTTTTGAATTGCTCGAATGAGTGTTAATGGACGGGGTTTTTTTCACTAAAAGATTCGCAATAGTCAGGTGGCCTGCAAATTCAAAAGTGGGGCAGTGTGTGAGGTTTTCATTCTCGATGAAAAAGGGTTGCCAGTATATTTATACCATTCTTAAGGTGGTTTAAGCAAATAAAATTTGTTGATGATGATGCGCTCTGCCGAGCGCTGCGCTGGTTTAGACAGCATAGCATCGTTACTGAAAATTTAAAACTATAAAAAATAAATGGTAAAGTTTCAGTAAAAAATCACAGGTCGCACTGATCGAGCAAAATAGGTTTTGATAACGGGGAAGTGTCGAACCTCTTCTTCACTGGGAAAGTGGATACCGAAAGAAATGGTCGAAGAAGAGACCAAGGGACACAGTCTGTTGGTTAATAGAAAAGTGGAGTCGAAGATGTACTAGCATTCAATTTTATATTTGCCAAGTATCCACTTATCAGTGCATGCGTTTCCCTTTTTCTTGTCACGTAATACAGAGAGATAAAAAATTTCTTGATAATTTTTTTGCAAGTTTATTTTTAAGGATAAATCCAATTAATTTCAAATCAATACCTGAAATTTGAAGGTGCAAAAAAAATATCTCAATCATTAAGTCCCATTTCATTGTCTTAGATGATATTTTTGTCGAATAGGTGTTCAGTAGCATGAATAATTAGTGTTTAATGTTTACCAAGTGTGATGCATTTCAATTTTTTTATTGTAGAGACTTTCAAGACAAATGAAATTTAAAAAGGAAAATAGAGCACGAGCCTTATCATACTGGTGGCTGTACAGCACTCAGAGAAATGAGCGAAACTTTGTTCAAATATCGATGCACTCTCGGCGCCTATGCCGGTCATCCGGACACAGCAAGAAAGTGTATTAGTGCTACGTCCGCTCGTTTCTCGTGATTTGGGAAGAAAATGTTTTACTATTTTTAAAATATGACCCTTCGTGGTTAAAGTTCATATGTCAAGCTCTTGTCGCGTTTCATGGCTAACCAGTTCAGATGTCAAGCACTTCAAGACGATAATTGGCACTGAACTCATTTAAAACGTCAGTTGTTGTGATTCTGGGGAAGTTTGGGTTTAATAACTGCTACTTCAGTTTTCAATTCCCCGATCTCAACCGATCGTTAATTTCACAAAATACAATTTTTTACTTGGGAAGTAATCACATGGTGGATAGCAATTTTTTAATGGCGCTCTGTTTTTAATAAGAAAATACTGAAAAAAGTAAATGAAAAATACTTGATAAACATATGTGAAGAAGGTATAAAAAATATCACGTGAACTCATCAAGCAAACTTAACGGCATTCACGAAAATCATTCATCAATGATAATGCCATAAATAATGGAACTGGCCGAGGTACTAACGGGCGTACAACTCTCAATGTAACTGTTTGCAAAACATCCCTGGCAATTCCGAGCGAGCTTGAATGCTTTTGAATAGTTTAAGCGTCTTTGAATGATTCCTGACAATGATTCCTGAATGATTCCTGACAATGATTCCTGGATGATTCCTGGCAATGATTCCTGGATGATTCCTGGCAATGCTCATTCGTAATTGTTGTGCTTTACGAGGCACTTCCTAGTATCATTAAAAATTTCTTGTTACCTTCGAATTTCAGGCCACACTGAAATTCTTGAAACCCTTTGAATTCGAATGATAATTTTTTTTAAGATATAAATGCAACATGCGCATGGTAAACAAGGATATTCTGCGAGCATGCTTTGTTTTGATGTTTTGGTTGACTAACCGCACAAATTGTGATCAAGATTCCTTATTAATACAGTACGGTCATGATGTTATGGTACTATGAAGCTATTTCTGAATTCCTAGAAGCAAAGTTCCGACACTTATATTAAATAATACCGATTTACCATGTAACTTGTGAGGATTGAACTATACAGAGAAATGTGATAATGTGCTTTAAGATTGAATGAATACCGTAAAGTCATGTTCATATAGTACAATTCCTTTGAACTACATCTACTCATTAGTCATTCTTGATATGTTTTTTACTAAAATGATTTATTCTAGAGTACAGGATACTCATTTAGCCACCTGCGTCGTAGGCTCAGATTACATTGTATCTTTAGATAATAGAGATAACTTCTAAATCATCTAAACGTTTCAACTGGTACATTTGGGGAAGCTTGAATCAACATTCTGAAGCCCGGTTTGTTTTCTCTCCTGTTGCCAAGTTTGAAGACTAGATAGAAAAGCTTGAAGCAACTCAACTCAATTTACTCAAGTCAGACTCCAGAGTCAGAGAAAATACCAGTATCAAATCCACTAGAAATAACACGGTTTCGTTGGCAACTGTTTCCCTCATTAACCTTGGGTAATTGCGTATACTTAGGTTAAGTTTATGCCAGACACAATTATTTTTATTAAATTTGTAGTAATTCCTTGGTTAGAACTCGCTCCTTGTTCGCTCATCGATTCGTCGGATGGCCTTTATAATTTATTCAAACCCTGACACTCCGCCCTACTTATATTATATCAACTCTGGATTAATGTTATAATAATCCAAGAATCTTATTTGAACGCTACATTATAATTTCAAAACTTTGATATATTCAATTTTGAAAGATTCATGTCATTTGTTCCGACGGTTTCTGAATACTTTTAGCCATTGTCCAAATGATGCAATGCAAATGAAGGTAAAAGTGAGATTAACGTTGGAGCTGAAATAAACAATTCACTGTGAGTATAACTTATTTCATAGCCATTCCGTATGGTTTCAAATGCTATTGCAGATCTTCCGGCCGAATAATATTTTTATAGGGAATTTTACGAGGACATTATAATTTAAATGGTTTCAAGTGATTGAGCCGGCATAATTTATTAATATAAAGGCCAGCTATTGTAGATGAGCTGTGAATTTAAGTTTCAAACTATAGTTTCAGAACTATTAAATGAAGTTCATCTGGAAAATATAAGTTCCAATAATATACCTGGTTTTATAACCACTGTCATGAGATCGGGAAAGTTGCGAATATAGAGGATATATTTCACAGGCATCTCTTAGTTAAAACGGTTAAGTTATCCTTCGCTATATTATTCATGTATTCTTTGTTCAAGAAAGAACGCTGATCATTTTCTCATTCATAAATGTATGTAATTCAAGTCACTCAAACAATAAGTAATATTTCGCTTTATATTTAAATGCTTTAATACTTATATCCGGCTTAGAGCTTTGAGCCTCTTTGATATCTTGTTCAATAAAAATTAATATCAGGCTTACAATAAATTTTATATTAGTGCCGAAACGTCGATGACAAATAAGTTTTTAGTATAATGAAAAAATTTGATCCTTTAAAATTATGCTCATTAAAAGTGACAAACATAAAATGTGAGGATTTTAATAGTCAACAATGAGATGAATTTCATAGGTACCGGTGTACATTACCTAATAATTTCCGGACAATTAAGCTCATTAGTAGAATTACGGGCATTAGAATATTATTCTGCTCAAGTAATAAGTTTTTAGTCAACAAATAAATATATGAGATGAATTAGCGACGAGTTATAACAATGTTTTATTGATTGGACGAATACATTATTTTATTTATTGTGAACCAAATGAATCGGTATATATATATAAATATATATCATTCGGTTACCTGAATAATCTGATCAGAATCAATTAGGATTGACAATATTGCGTGGCGTTATAAATGAGCAGTTGAATGGTTATTTCCCTTCACCATTCGTTACTGCAATTTGCATATTCTACCTTGTTTACCGAGCCTAAAATTATTAATTAGAGAATTACGAGTCTCACCTGACATGTTCATTTTCATCTCGGTAACTAGTTATCAAGATACGACTTACGCAAATATCTTGATAAATGTCATAAATTTTTTCTTTGTATTCTTTGATGAATGTTTTCCAAAAATATTTCATTTCTTAGTGACCTTCAAAAAACGATACAGATTATTATTTCAGTTTTATGGTTCAAGAAATATTTACCGGCTAGAAAATTTCAGCACACTGCAAAACTTACAAAAAGTTATTTCTTAGGGGACACTCAGGCAGTGTGTAAAAATGCTTTAAAAAGTTACGTACGCTCTTTTGGCTTGAGAGAACAAGTAATTCTTCCGACGTCTTTTCGCCTGTCATGTGTTTACGTCTTGCCAGCAACTCCAGGTTACGTTTTTGAGCCTGTCTTTGGATTGACGAGTGTTTACAATGTACTATTCTGTATTTTAAACACTTGTTTGTTATATATGTGTCGTGCCGAAATCGCGAAATTGCCGATTCAATGGAATCGGCAACAAGTTTCCGAATATGTAGAATCGGCATTTCACGGCTGATTCAGAAAAGCAAAACTATATAGCAAAACTTGTAAGTCCAAGTATTCCAACCGGAATAAACAAATTGATTGAACCGTTGTGAAACACCGGACGTTAGAGTTAGAACAAAAAATTACAGTTAGAGTTAGAAAGGATTAGGTCAAGTTCGGTCAAGTTCCTTTATGTATATTAAAAATATTAAAAAACTTGGCTGACTGACCTCACCCCAGATTCCTATAGAATAAAAATGCTGATCCCACGTATTCAGAAACTGGCAGTTAAGTCCATGGAATTTGCGGCTGAAGGACGTTTTATTTTTACGATTGTATGTTCCATATTTATATGGTTAAGTGCCCTTATCGGCCTTTTTTCATAATCTAACCATCGGTAGGTTCATCTCAACTCCAGCACACAATTTATTTTCACGGATTCATTAAGGAAAAAAATCTAGTAAACTCTTCATTTAATGTTTGCTCCGAGTAATTCTTGCTTCAATTTTGGAGATAAATTTCTTGCAACCCACCGCAGTGTCATGTGAAAATTCATAACATGTTCTTTTTTAATTCTTTAGGCATGGTCATTTATTATTGAATTGTTCATTCCAAGTGAATCTTATTAAACAGTTAAATAAAATTTTCCTCACCATGGAGTTTGGGTCGATGGACCCGAAGCTTCGAATGTAGAGCTCGCAGTCGACCATCGTGGCGTTATCTGCACAAAATAAAAGAAACGAAGCTCAATTGTCAATTATCCATGAACTAAGAGTCAGTTTGCGTTATTTGCAGAAAATATAAGGGATTTAAAGTCAATTATTATTGAATCAGCGGCAGTATCTAGGTTCGCATTATATGTAGAAATTAATATAGAGAATATATTATAAAATAAATGTTTATTATTCTACGAAGCAGTTCTCGTGGTGTCTGGTTCAAACGAACTTCGTGGGCGAGTTACACATAAGTTTAATACGAGAAGCAAGGGGCAAATTCAAAAGACACGAGAAAGGATGAGAACGGATAAAAATGACCAAGCACATGATTTATAAGTTTTACGAAATAGTTCCGCTTTTATAGGCGTCGACGAAACACCTTCAACAAAAGGGCCGCTGTTACGGAAGCCGGCAGACTGTTCCAGGTTCTGGCGGCGGAGACCTGGGGGCATACTTCAAAAATTCGCTAAGTGAACGTAAGTACTCACGCTCTATTTTCTTGTCTACGATTGGTGGATTTTGCTTAAAAGGCCGTCAATGATTGGCTGATGAGCTTACGATCTCTTAACTTTTTTTGAAAGTATGGGCCCTGGAACGCTCTGTCATTACTGTTAATAGTTACTTCAGTCCCGACTACGCAGGGACCACAGCAATCCACAGGCACACAATGTTTTGAATGATTAACTGTATCTGAACTTTATTTGAATGGATTTATTTTTTCGAAATGAAATAATGCATTTTTCCGTCATGCGCAGGTAATTAAACAAGCCTAACAAGCCAAATGTGCTGTATAACCAAGCTAATATGGAGCAAAAGTGTAGAAATTAACATGCTCACATCAATTAATAAATTTATTACAGAAATTATTGAAGTCCTTACACTATACCATGTCAATTCAGCATTAATTTGATAACATTGTGACTTCAACAAATGATTTGCTCTCAAAGTACAATGCTAAAAATTGGGTAAAAGTTACGTTTTGAAAAGCTTGAGATAATTTGAGATGAAAGATTTTAATACAGTGCACGCAGGTACAGTAAACTCAACAATATATAACAGTGTAATTAATTGACTGGAAATCACGTTAAAAAGACGTAATCATTAAATGCTAAAATAAAAAGACATTCAGGTGAAGAACAAAGAACGAATAGAAGCCGTATGTTTGTCTCAAAGAATGCAATAATTCCTTAGAGGACCGCAGTCAGGCTCAAGCTCAAACATCACAAGAAGCCGCAAGGCCTATACAGAATTCGCAGAAGCGACTGATCGTGACCTGAGTAACAATTCGAACTGAAAATTTACAGACGCGGCAGCTTCAGATTTGGATTACCAGAAGCTGGGGCGACTCTAAATTTTGTTAGGGAAGGAGCTGAAGCGAGAAGCACCGGACGTCGCTAATCATAGACCTGAGCTAAGAAGAGCCCGCCGAGCTGCCGTGGAAAAGAGATAAGCAGCAGACGCGACTGCTATAGAGACGTTCTGACTACTAATGATACTACTTTGCTGGCGGTAGACCGATACTAGTTAATATTAAAAAAATATAACTCATTACTTATAGCAGTGAGTGACAGAGAGCGCATTTTATCGTCGACGAAAACATTAAGTCACGGACGGACAGAATAAAACGCTAACCTAGTTAGACTGAGCATGAAGGTAATACATATTACAACTATATATGTATATTTTCATTATTTTGACTTAAAATGCTTCGCGAAACCAAATATGACGTGAGCAATCAGGAGTTGTGCTTTGTCACAAACGGATATGTTTTTCCTTGATGACCTGAAAGCAGTACACTCATAAACCTTGATTTCCCTCATGATTGGAGGAAAACTTTGTAGTATCGTATTACAGAATCCATTTATTTGTACTTTGAAGACTTTTTAGATGATATTAGTCACGACCAAAGTTAACTTCGTCAGCTTCATCGCGCATTGTGGCAACATTGATTTATTGTGATTGTACAGGTCATTTGGTATTCAAAATACCGCTCAACTGGGTCGGAATAAGAGACGAAATCTCAGCTGCATGTGAGCTTACTTCCTAACTGCCATTTAGGCCCAACATTTTCTTCCACTTCAAAAATCTTACATTAGTAGGTTATGGAGCTTAATGAGGAACTTTGAAGCTTAAGCAGGAGCTCTACAATACTTCCGGGGTAACGAAAGAAAAATTGGGGGAACGCTTCGTATTAGTGTTTGCTCGAGGTTTGCCACCAGATTTTGCATATTGTTACAAGGCAAATATTAGCCCTAGTATTTACATAAAGACTAAAGGTACAAAATGAATGCTGAGAAAATTGGATCGATCACATTAGCTCCATCGATTATTTTATCAGTCCGTCTTCGTCAATGCTTGAGCTGAGGAGGATAATTTCAGATGCTGTCCTCATCTGCAGCGATCATAAATGTTTGTATCAACGTACAGTTCATCCTATTAAGGCAACTGTTAACAATTAACAGTTAATTGAGGCAACTGTATCTGCATGGTCAATATTGCTGAGTAAGTCATACTCACAAACTTCAACAATATTTTTTACTAATCAATAGTATTTCAAACACGTCAGGCATCTGGCTTCACGGTCTGCCAAAAATTTTTGGAGGTTGGCATGCAAGCTACTTAGATTTTAATGCACTGGTACTCTATAAATCCAGTAAAATTTTTGCAAATAAAATTATAAATTATGTCATCGACATAGCAGCAAAATGGAGCAAGGGAGAATAATTCAGCATTCCCCGCATTCTCTTCGCTCAAAGGGATGACTGCTGCGACTTCAAGAGCAACAGTCCCCTGAGAGCCCGGTTTCCACAATGCCAATTAGCGGAGCCCATGGCCAACCTATCAATGTAGCTGAAGCAAAACTTGGAAGTCCAAGTATTCCAACCGGAATAAACAAGTTGCTTGAACCGTAGTGAGGAGTATTTGTTCTTACGTATATTATAAAAGCATTATAGCTGTCTCTTATACACATNCGAGACTACAGCTCATCTGTTGCTCAATTTTTACCGATTGCTCTGAGAGCAAAGAGTGCATGGGTGACATTTTCTCGGGGAGATGTTAGCAGGTGACGACATTTTTTACTGTACCTGAGGGACACGAAAATGCTTTAGGTCTGAGCCCAAGCACTACTACTTTGAGAGTTACACTATATAACAATATCTTCTTGGTATCTTATTGGTACTTGTTTGAGACATAGCAGTCCCAGGCTATGATGGATCGCCGCCTCTGATTATCGTTCATCCGCCCTCATTTGGGCCACCAGATGCACGATGATATAGATTGAATTATATTTCTATAGATGTAGCATCTTGTTTGTAAGGCATGAGACCCCAGAGACCAGCTGCCTTTCTCCCCGATTGTTATTTTTAGATATTTCCACGCCAAATGAGGCTTAACGGTTTCGTTAATATTATGTGCGCGTTTTTTTATTCATTTGTCCTTTTTGTTTTGCGTTACTCTGATGCATTTCAATTGTATACCACGACCCACAGATATTTTCTGTTTTTTTTTTTGCCTGGTAGTTTTGTTTCGTATCCTGAGTAACATCACAACAACTCCTTTTTTTATATCATTTATCTTTCTTATTATTTTCTGTATTTAGATCTTCAAGGACGATGGCACCATTTCATTACTCATCAGGCCCTTTTAATTTTTAGATACTTTTTCATTTAGTTCTTGTTATTTATGCTCAAAGGAGATTAACCAAGATATCTAGATCTTCGCTTTTTGTGATTGGTTTTCCAAGTTTCGACTTTACCAGGAACTCACGCAGGTTCTTATGTTGTTTATAGAAGATCATTGGCGGTGTCGGGAAAAGTGATCGAAGATATTCCTCTCCATAGATCTGGTGCCAGTGTTTACACAGAGCTCACCTCAAGTCATTTATAGATGTTTGCGGGTTATATTTTATTTTAAAGAACAGGTTGCGTCGTTTTGACTTTTCTGATTTGGTTTTTTCCGCTCAGAGCCTCCTTCAGTTGTTCCAAAACCAGCGTTTTGCTGCAACCTCTTTGTCTCAGGTATTTATAGAAAATAATAGTAGTTTTCATACATTCCGGAACATTGTTGCAATTCCGTTTGTGCCTTAATATTTCGCCCTTCACAAAACCTTTCAAACAAAATGAGGCATGCGCGCTTGAGGCCTGAATATATTGGAAAGTTTCAGTAGGTTTGAAGTAAGTTTTGGTGTCCAGCATTCCGTTCGTACGGAAGTTTTCCCCTTTACATATTGTGTGATCCAGACAATTAAGCTCATGACTGCGGATTTAAATTGTGAATTTTAGAGACTCGTTAATTTTGTTTATTTTTTCCAGAAAGCTTTTGAGATCCTTAACTTCTGCTTTACTCAGGATAAAAATGTCATTTTTGTATCTCCGATACATAATCAGTTTGGGAATTTGGTGTACAAAAATTCTCTCCAATGAGTGAAGGTATATATCAGCAATCCTTCTGCATCCTCGACACCGCCAATGATCTCCAACAAACGACAGAAGAACCTGCGAGAGTTCCTGGTAAAGTCGAAACTTGGAAAGTCAATCACAAAAAACGAAGATCTAGATATCTTAGTTAATCTCCATTGAGCATAAATAACAAAAATATAACTCAGTACTCACTGCAGTGAGTGACAGAGAGCGCATTTTCTCGTCGACGAAAACTTGAGGTCACGGACAGACGGACGGACAGACGGAAAGATAGACAGACAGACAGACAGGCAGATAGACAGACAGACAGATAGACAGACGGACATGGCGAGCACAATAGTGCATTTTTAAAATAATTTGGAAAATGCGTTAATAACTAAATGAAAAAGTTTTAAAAAATCAGAAGGGCCTGATGAGTAATGAAATGGCGCCATCGTCCTTGAAGATCTAAATACAGTAAATAATATGAATAAGAAATATATAATAAGAAAAGGAGTAGTTGTGCTGTTACTCAGGATACGAAACAAAACCACCATGCAAAAAAAAAAAAAAAAACAGAAAATATCTGTGGGTCGTGGTATACAATTGAAATACATATGAGTAATGCAAAACAAAAGGATAAATAAATAAAAAACACACTCACAATATTAACAAAACCGTTAAGTCTCATTTGGCGTGGGAATATCTAAAAAAAAATAACAATCGGGGAGAAAGGCAGCCGGTCTCTTGGGGTCTCATGCCTTACAAATTTCAGGTGTAGAATCTATCCGTCAATATGTCTGATAGCGTTATTTGAAAACAAAATATTTGCCATATGTCATGATGAATTCTAGTGTCCCATTAATTAAATGGCTTTACTGAATTTCCAGCATTTCATAATAACTCGTTCCCAGGGAAAAAAATTGCATGAAAGTTTTTTTTCATTATACATGCACCGAAATTAATCTATGAATTTGCATCCATAAGTCATGGCAAAAATAATTTTTTCATACGTTTCTGGACAATAAATGCCTGCGTTCAATGAAGAATCATCCTACATCTTTTCATGGATTCAACTTCATTGACATATTCTTCTTACTTGAAATTTTCTACCAAATAAAATAATTTTTAATAATATATAATGCATGATAAAAATGAATGATTTTACCGTATATTCCATTCGAAAATGTAAGTTTTTGTGAAGCTGCAACTGTTCAAGATTCCGAATGCCGCCCCATCTATTATGGCCCAGCTGGCAGGGCGCGTAAAATGGGATGTTTTCCAGTACGTGTTCGGTTGAATGTCAATATTTTGGTCAGATAGCATCCTTTATGATGGGCCAAAATTTTCGCCCGGCTTTACTATTTGCTGATCAGTGCTTGGAAATTGAACTCACGGCTTACATGCATGAAGTTTTGGAGGTCTGTCTGTATGATTATTATTTAAGTTTATATAAAGAAGATCCATTTGTAGGTGTAAATATCTTTTAATGTCATCAACCAAAAGATATTTAATGTTACATTAAATATCTTTTAATGTAATAACACTTTTTATCAACTCAATGACCATCGGAGCTTTTGTGAAAAAAATTCTGACGAAAAATCGATCAATTCAGCTTCTACCAACTTCCTTTATTAAGAAAAATTAATGCATTTTAATTAAGACACAAAGTTTGGAAACTAGAAATAAAAATATCCGAAGGTAACCGATTATTTGTTCAAACATTCCACAGAGCTAAACCTAATTTTGAAGATGATGGCAAAGACACGTGTTGTAAGTTCAAAATGTTTCGCATCGGCAGAATTTCTTCACATGCTAACGTTAAATCTCGGGACGGTCGAGCTTCAATCCGGTAAATGAAGCCAAGTGTTTTCTTCCACTGCCCGGAATTGAAAGTTTGCACAGAATGAGGCTCTGCAAAGTAGGTTTACTGTGAAATGGCTGAGCTTTGAAGCTTTCCTCGCAAAGTGAAAGGCTGAAGCACAAATCGCCATGCTTCTCGGGTAAATGATTACTCTTAAACTATGCTGAACGTCTGAAAAATTGCTGCGGATTTTTCATTGAAAATGTAAAAATAGAGATTTTTTTATACATTGGTCAGCACCAATGAGAAAATTAGAACGAAACACTTCTCACTTTTTATATATCAGCAAAATTCTAGTTTCAGAAGTTATCATAACACTGTAATTTATCACCTTTCTGCAGGTTTGTTTGTTAATGATGATTGTCTCAGAGCTGACAACTGATTACTGACTGCGCCGTTGTTGAAAACAAATGTTAATTTGTCAATTGTTTCCAGCGTGTTGACCTAAGATAAATTAAACGAGGAGCTTCACTAGTTGATATGAGAACCAATACGGAAAGCATGACTGATCTTGACATCAAATAATGTGAAGAAACTCTTGGATAATGTATATGTAAATCGCGACATGGAAAATATGCATCCGTTTGAAAATTAAATATAATATTTTTATACGATATTTTATTCACTTGACGAGAGGATTTTAACTGACTAGAGAGAATCTTAATTCTAGGCATTTAACATCATAGTTTCTCAATTTACGATTACACGGAATTAAAAATTATAATATTGATTATTTCCCCCTAGGATTTATAAAATATAGTTGCTGTCCGATAAGAGCACTACTGCCATTTAATTAGAGTTTTATTTAATTGGAGAGATTTTAGTGAAGGATTTAACTGATTTTTACTTCCTGATAAATGAGTGACAATGGTTTTAGTATATAGGGTTTTTTATTAAAATACTAATTTCTACTTGAATAATAATTGCCCATTGCTATGATCCATTTAAAAATAATATCTATATATTTCAAGTTATAAGTTAAAAATAATATCCAATCAGATTTTTTAAAACAAATGTGAGTTTTGTGAGAACTGAACACAAGCGAACAATATTTGTCAACAAATTTGCTCTGTTGTATTCCGTCCGTATATACGTACTTGTTTTATATTAATAAAGCAAGCCATTCCTGGTTGAAGGTCATGGTCTGTAATCCAGCGCAATTTGAATGTTGAAGTTTAATAATTAGGTATAATTTTTAATCAACCATTTTTGTTTCAGAATAATTAAATACATGAAATTACTAATGCGCGGAGCTCTTGCAGATCCGAAGTGTTTTAGCTTATAGTGTATATTACGCCCTGACTTGGAGAAAATGCTTTCATAAATAGCCTTTCTGTATCATTTAGAAGTTACTTTCAACTGTTGTTTAGCTGACATTATAACCCTTTTGTTTCAACTACTCGTCGGAATTTCAAGGCAAGTGCTTCAGGGGATGGAAAAAAGGCAACGATCGGCCCTTTCTGTCTCAAGTACTGGGAAAAATTCGAAGCACCCATTTAATATTTTAATAAAGACTTCATCTGAAAGTCAGGTGAAGTGCACGTCGCTAGTTTGCCATCTCATTTTGTTCCCGATACAAGCTTCATGTAAATGCTCCCGAAATTATGCTGTTCGATATACTCGCTAAAAAATTTACTTAGCCAAAACAATTATTCAAATTAAAAAATTATCTGACGACCCAAAATTTGAGCCAAAATTCAACAAATGAGATGGGCTTTCAATGTCCCTGACTTTGTTCGAAAAATGATCGGACCAACACAGCATTCAAAATCTTTCAAATGTAGTCAATAAAAATGGCTTGTCCAATGATTCCTTTTGATGAACTTCAAAGTTCGGGGTAAATGGATAAAAAACAAGAAATATTCAGAGTTAAAAACAATGGCTTCGCATTTTTAATGCGAGCTTCGATTTGCTAGAGACGCGTTGTGTAACTGGCTGGATGCTACATTTCACTCTCGACAAAGAAATGGGAATTCGCTGTCTGTTTATTAATTTTCACTTCTAACTGAATAAAGTCATTTGTCAATTTTTTTTGCGGATTTTTAGGTGGCTATCGAACACAATATACATTGTCTTTGTGCTTAGCATTTATTTTGTAGCCGAAATTACATTGGTATTTAAACAGGTTACAATGAATGACTTATTGAAGCCATTTAACTCATTATTCTGAAAAATATTTAAAATATTTCTAAATTTATCGATAAATTCCGACCATTTCCTGATTATTTCGTCCCTCTCTATTTTCTTCCCACAATTCAAAAAATATCTATGCGTGAGCGACCGGAAATTTAATTCACTCATCTCATTCACCTTTAATATTTTAAGCAGATAGACGACTCATTGGCATCCCATGATACGGAAAGGTTAAAAATAAAGAAAACTGTGCTAATTTATCGCACAACTTTTTATTTGTTGTTTGATTAATTAAAACGCAGATCAGTTGCTACGTCAATAGTTCATGAAATCATTCTTTCTATTAACTGATTGCGATGTTATAATTGAATTTTCCCCGCTGTTTGGACGATTTCCGTTCCGTGTCTTGTCTGGAAAAAACTCTGGATTTTTTTTCCTCCATAAAAGTAATCGTAATCAAACGCAACTTCAATGGTGTTGCGATGACGAGCAGGTAAATAAAAAAATATAATTTTTATCATGTAAAATCCTGAAAGGGATGAGCGAGTGCGCGACAATTCGTATACAAAAATTTCCAGTTCATTATGACCTTTTCTAAATTACATGACTATTAGACGCGATGATAAACTTTAATTTGTACATTTCGCTACTCAAAAAAATTAGCTTCGTTCATGGCTCATTCTGTCAAAAATTATCCCGAATTCATCGTATGAGACTTCAAAACTTCTTGCTTAGTTATCAACGCACTTTTTCATCGAGCCAGTTTGAACATTTTAAGAAGCTATAATTTGATATTTTCACGCATTTAACGTAGCCAAAACGGATAGAAACCTCTACGATGCTCCTGGTTTTGCTTTACTTCAATTAAGAAGCCTGCCGTATAATGCCTCGTACGAATAACACGTCATTTGTCATGTATACATCCAGTGAAGTTGACAGATTCCGGGTTAATTGAGGCTCGAATTTAGAGTGAATTGTTAGTTTTTCTTTGAAATTATTATAGTATCCCTTAATCAAAAGTGTAATTACGCAATAATCCCGCCCACGTAAGCGTTATTAAGTTTTTTAGATATTCAAACCGCCTATTTAATGGCTTTGTCAAAATATAACTAACTTTATCGCATAAGCTGCTAGTTTGCATGTACGCTAAAGATAATTATTTTTCCCGCATCCAATGAAAGGTTTATGAACTCTAACATAAATCTTTAGGTATTCATAATTTAGGATTTGAAGGTATTCGAGTATTCAAAATTATTCAAAATGTCGAGCGTCAAAATTATTTGCTGAAGGCTGAACCATCTAGTTTTAAGATGGTAACTTGAGACTTATAAGGTCAGGTTTTTAAACTTCAAGATTGGGACTTAAACCTTGTCAGGGAATGCTGTAATACTTTAAGATATTACTCGATATTAGGCTTTGTGAAGGTCCACTGTATATAAATGCCCGATATAGCTATAAGACGGAAATTCGAGCTTACAAGCTATCGAGTTTTAAGATAGGAACTTGAGGTTCATAAGGGCTCTAAATGAAACTTTAAGCTAGGAACTTAAGGTTTATAAGGGCTCTAAATAAATCTTTAAGATAGAACTTGAGGTTTATATGGGTTCTAAATGAAGCTTTAAGATAGAAACTTGACGTTTATAAGGGCTCGAAATAGAGCTTTAAGATAGAAACTATATCTTTAAAATGGCTCTAAATTAAGCTTTAAGATAGAAACTTGAGCTTTATAAGGGCTCGAACTGAAGTTTTCAGATTGAAACTTGAGGATTATAAGGGCTCGAACTGAAGTTTTAAGATTAAAATTTGAGGATTATAAGGGCTCGAAATGAAGCTTTGAGATAGAAACTTGAGCTTTATATGGGTTTGCTATAGCTCTAAGATAGAAATTACGCTATGAAACTAGATTTATGTTGAATTATTATTGAATTGGATTTATGAAGTCGCCAACGCATTAGAAAAATTTAATGTACAGCTAGTATGATGGAATACAATTTCAGTTATTTATGAGAATTTTACCGAATTGAACCGAAGTGAGGAAGGGACCGGTACAGCTGTTGTTAACTTATCACTCAAACATATACGATATTAATTAAAAATTTTCCAAATATTTTCCAGCCCTTTATTCTCTTGCATTTATGAGCATATACTCGTATGTGGCATCTGACTAGGCTCAATTTGCTGGCTCAATTTGCGTTAATCTTGTTTTCGGAAATTAAACAGACGGTGGAAGTCGATTGTAGAACTAAATAAATTGGCCCTGACAAATGCTCCTATCAAGAGCACAGAGCGCTCCAGCGAATGCCTTTAATTTTTACCGACGGAAACCAAACGTAATCAAATGTTCGGGACTTTGATCTTCGGATGGGCATCAGTTCTGTGATTGCTGAATATGTATGTTCGAAAAGCCATCATTTATGATAAAGAAGCTGTTCGAAATAATCGCGATTATATTACAAAATATGATGAGTGATGTTCGTCAATTCTGGAAAATTTCTGCTGGAACTTTTTTTCAATTTGAAAGACCGGGGTAGAAAAGCTTTAGCAATAATTAACCAGAAGTGCAACATTCATTTAGCAGAATCAATGAAAATTATATGTGTAATTTGATAAGTAGCGTAGCATACTGAGAGACAGGTAACGGGAAGTATAACAATCATTTAGCGGAATGAATAAAGATTATATATGTAATATGACAAGTAGCGTAACTCACTGAGGTAGTTGGATGGAGTTGCTCGCCTGTCGTAAGTACTGAGCAGGCCGTCCAGGATCATCAAGTTGCTTTGCTGACCACACAACCTGAAAATAAAAATTCACTTAAATAATAGTAGTAATAATAATAAAAGCGGTTTCAGCGTTATTAGGCCGTAGGCCTGTCGCCGATTCTCAACATCACAGAACATTCACAGCTTGTTGCGGTCTCGAACACGCAACTCACTGCTACAGTTCTGCTGTGCTTAAACGCCCGGCCTCCTTGCCGATTCTGACCAGAAACTGGCGCACAGAGCTGGGATCGAACCCGCGCCTCTCTGCGCCAATCTTGGTACGCTGAACTGTAACCATGCACTGGACATATATTTTCCATATACCGTAAGTAATTGTATCGGATATCGAGCAGTGAAGTAGACTTTATTCAATTTTGAAAACAGAAATGGCATATAATTTCACAATAACTAATTTTGTAAAATTGGTAACACGAACTTAAAGGGTATAGTCAAGCTTCTTGTGAAGATGAATTCGAGAAAATTCAAACAGTACGATAGGTTTAATTTGCTGAATCCTTCAATTTCCTTCTTCGCTAAGGAACATTTTATTCCAAAATTAATGCTGTTTGTATGTTTTTGAACGATTTTTCGGTAAGTAGCAGCATCCTTATCTCTTGCATAGAATATGTGTAAGCTTAAATTTCATCATTTTTAGCGCATTTTCCAATTTAGGGAAAAAATGCACTATTGTGCTCGCCATGCCCGTCTGTCTGTCTGTCCGTCCATCTGTCCGTCCGTGACCTCAAGTTTTCGTCGACGAGAAAATGCGCTCTCTGTCACTCACTGCAGTGAGTACTGAGTTATATTTTTTAACCTATTGTGAAGTTAAAGTTAGATAAAACTGGGTTACGCCTTCACAAAACTAAATCCTATTATTTTCTTTTACATTATATTCAAATTAAAGCTGAAACTCACCCGACGAAGCCAAACACCCAAGCGTTAACGCGTGTCTCTAGACTTTGATGCAATCAACGTTCGAATAATGGGACCATAATTGCTTGTTAGTTTCCAACAAATCGTTTCGTTCAAGTGTCCACTGATTTTTTGATGACAATATTTGTGTTTATATTTTCCAGCAGTTAACAATTTAAATTAATATTTTAATTGCACTATTTCAAGTCTTTCAGAAATATTTATACCCTTGATATTTAAACTATTTAGAAAGCTGCTAATTATCCACACTATTAATAACGATATTTTTCTAAAAATAATATCTGAATAATATTAAATACCATATACCAGTTTATACCTTAATTATTATTCCTCTCGTTCGTTTAAAATTAGATTCAGTTTCCCTGTGGCTGTGATCGAAGCTCTGATTTACATACTTTAATTAATAAGTTTATAAATAATGAACAATAGGAAAATTCATAAATAAGACTTATTCGCTTCAGTACCGTTGATCAGCAGCTTATTATCAACGAGATGTGCGTGTCACGTCGGGGTTGCAATATTTCCAAGAAAAATATTTTCAAGCACGGTATTATTAAAACGAAGGATGAAGCTCAGCTGCGTCAACAACCATGTTTTTCGCTGTTTATTGGTTTGAAAGTTATGTTCAATAATACCTAAGGTATTAATTTGTTTTCGAATAAAGTAGATAGGAATCAATGATTGCGCGACGGATGCTTTTAAAAAATTTCAATATATATGTATGCATATTTTTCTATTCCTTTAAGACTTTATATTTTTCAGAAACACGACTACGCACAAAATTTTGTGAATAATTTCCTTCCCCATCCTGTTCTATTTTATAAAATACTGGCATAGTCACATTAAAAAAGAGGTTTTACTGAAATTACTTCAACACAGAAAAATCGAACTTGAAATGCGTAGTTTAGTTATTTTCGTTGATGCATTGAGCACTCTCCTAAATTCGTATAAACTAAAATCCTTGCAATAAACATGTACCCAACTGCATATGACTTAATTTAATGCCTGACGTCATAGAATAAAAATGCATTCGATCAAATGAAAAAATTTTTGATCGCTGTGTTCAATTACTCCACAACTTATTACTCCATTACTTCAATATGTGCACGAGACTAATTTCGTTACCCAGTCTTCTGGCTGAGGAGGCTCATTCTGTAGCTCGAAGGCGTCGTAGGCAATAACAATGATTGCTGCGATCGTAAGATTGATTGGTCCATGGACTACATTCAGCCACTGAGTGGCATCATATGTTCGGGCAATATTAGATCATGGGCCACATTCGTGTTTTTATATGACATGTCAGGCGAATTCATCGGCTACCTTACGTAATTTCACATTTCGAAAAAAACGGCAAAAATTGTCTCATTGGCGTTCTTGTGACAGTTGTATTTTCGTTGTGATCGTTCATCCGTTATTTTCAAGTGTTGTACGGGTTTCTAGCGTTAAATTTAAATAAAATTGGCCATACAGTGTTTCTTTTTACGTGTCGGCCGGCTACTAGAATACCGATGAGACTATTTAACTGTGATTTTTCTTACAGTGCGAGTGCTTCACATTATCGCATTCAATACAATTTTTCTTATTTTCGCACTGAGTGTCTTAGCTTTCCTGACGATTAAAATCCCCCTGCATGATTATTTGAATATCCCGTGAGATTTTTTAGTACAGTTCATCACGTTCTCAAGGCATCTTAGCTCCTGATTGCCAAATTTGGATTGCCCGAAGAACAATTCCTGTAAGCTTCGATTTTTTGTTCGCTACCATCACCGGAAAACAATTTCTGCAATTTTAAAATCCTCGCAAGTTTTGTGGAGTCTCTTGTATAATTTTTCCTGCTTATTCGTTTTCCTCGATAACATTTTTTGACCTTGGTAATTCAACAGTCTTCAACTACCAGGCTGATACAAATACAGCTGAAATATTTTTGAATTGCATAGATTTAATTCGGTGAGTCTACATTATTTAAATTCGTGGAATTAATATCGTAATTCTTATTACAATGCTTTACATCATAATAAAAGGCATGATTCAGATGAAGATTGATCAAGTTCAGTAGTGTGACGCAAAACAAATAATACTCAGTCTTAATTATACCAGACTGATATCGTGTTTAAATGGTACAAATAACCTGTTGATGCACCATAGTTCATTATTATTGTAAGACCCTAATCAAAATACAAATAATTATTGACACTTCCAACATCAATGACATTTCAACAGAGAAAAAATTGGGAAGTTTTTCTTCTTTTGGAAAAGGGTTTCTTTAAAAGTGTTAAAACATGAAGCGTTAAAACATGAGGTGTTAAAACATGAGGTTTTAACACCTCAACACCTCGAAGTGTTAAAACATGAGGATGAAACACTTCGTTGTTTCAATCATTTGGTCCATCCGAAAAATATCGGGTTTACTCGATGTAAGTTGCATAAAGTGTAAAATCTTCGTGGTGAAGGGATAAAAAGCGTGGATAGTGGATAATATTCTTCAAATAGATGCCGATTAACTAGCGTGCTGCTTAACCTTCTGTTTGTATTTATAATTTAACATCATCATCAAGTAAATTCAGAAAATAACTATGTGTCTGCTAACATATGATCAGTGAACTTTCGTGATTGTTCTTATGAAGGCTTCTCCCATGGCAAAGTTTTGTATCTAGTCTCTTCTGTCAATGAAACCCGTAATTAACTTCTTGGAGCCGGACTTCCAAAGATTTATCTCCGTGATAGTTAACGAGTTTTGAGGTATCTGAAAATCTTGATAAATCAAAACTTTTCAGCATTTTCGGGCGCATCCAAAAATAGAAATTTTGACACTGGACAAAACTTGTGAAATACAAGCGATAAACTGTAAAAACTTCTGTACACTTTTAAGTTGTTGGTCACGAAAAGCCGCTACAAAATCCAGATGGCACGACTCTAAAAACTTGAAATTTCATTCAAGTATTGTCACTTGCCAAGCAAAAGTTGTTTTAAGTTCTCCACAATGTCTTACATGTGTTACTTCAGTGTAATATAAAAGTAATTTCAGCCATGCGCCCAAGTTGATTTCTATGGACCTCTGAATGTTGATAATATAAATATACAGACTTTGCTCCTATTTCATCAATCCTTATCCTATAATAACTTATTACATTACATAACAGCATAATACATCAATAACTTATGATGTAACATATTGGATCGAGGATATTGACCACGCGAAAACAAAAGATCGTAAGCAAAACATGTATTATATGCTTTCGCCTTGAACAGTGAAGGCCCCCCTTTCAAAATCCCAATGGTTTCATTGGAGATTTTTTCGATCAGCATCTCCATAACATCATCGCTAAGCATCTTGGGTTTCTATCATCGGCTTGTAAAATGACCTTCAAATGCATAAACCGAGTTATTATTTTATATATACCAACATATACATGAAACGACGTTCTTTTTATCGCATTTTCTCATTTATGGAAAAAATGCACTATTGTGCTAGCCATGTCCGTCTGTCCGTCCGTCTGTCCGTCTGTCCGTGACTTCACGTTTTCGTCGACGAGAAATGCGCTCTCTGTCACCCACTGCAGTGAGTACCGAGTAATATTTTTTATAAATAGCAACATATGCACGAAATGACGTTCTTTTCATACATACGAACACATACATAAAACGACGTTCCTTTTATCTATAGGAACATATACATAAAGTGACGTTCTTTTATAGCTATGAACATATACATAAAACGACGTTCCCTATATACATACGAACCTATACATAAAACGACGTTCGTTTTATAGCTACGAACATATACATAAACGACGTTCTTTTTATGTATACAACCATACGCATAAACGACGTTCTTCTTATATATACGAACATGTACGTAAAACGTCCCTCATTCCAAGACTTGCCAGAACTCGGTCAAGTCTCGATAATTCTTGCCATAGGGCAATAGTAATTTTTTGGAAACTATTCAGTCAGGGGTTCAGTAACAAGAAAAATAATTTTCCGATGATTGTTGACAGCATGTAAATATATTTTATCATATTTTAGCAATCTTCAATTTGAATACGTTCGAGCTTTCCTACGAATTTTTATGAATTTTCGGAGCGAAATAATGTTTTGAATCTCAGAACCATAGTTAAATGACTGATCAGCGGTGCTTTTGCATGATACTAGACTAATTTTACGGTCTGTTAGGATTTCACAATCTAAAATTCGAATCTTAAAAATCCAAAAAATAAGAGATTTCGATTAATTTCCTATTGAAATTATTATCTGAAGCAATTATTTTTCTAAAAATTTAATATTCATAGGCATCGATTGGTTTTTGGTCATATATAATATGTTTCATTTGTATGAGTCATGCAATATTTTTCAACAAATATAACTTCACCACAATTCGTTTAAGAAATTTTGCAATCATTTCAAAACTAAATAAACATCAGTAAATCAACGCATTAATTCATTAGCAGTATAACCTCATAATTGTATCCATTAGCGTTTCTCATTTATAAAGCAGACGTTATAACTTCTGAGTCTCTGTATTCCCGGAAGTGCATCAGCCTAGACCATGAAAATGCCTCTGCATTACAATAAATAAATGCTAGCAATTATCTCAAGGCCTACAGAGGAAGGCTATTGCTTTAGCCAAGATGGAGGAGTTGCTCTGTAACATAGGCTTTACTGTTATATCATTCATTCAATATCAGCTCCGCTTATTCACTGCCAAGGAAATAGAGTATTGCTGCTACAAGGACTTTTATTTTATTTTTGAAATTGGACACTTGGAACTCAATTCAGCGGTATCTTAAATCTTCGTTATAATAAAGCGATACAACAAAATATGTTAACAATATATGTTTAGATATGTATCAGACGTCTTATCGTAGGTTCCTAATGGGGAAAGAGATAACACATAATTTTTTTATTAATTTATTAATCGAATATTCTGCAGTTTTTATAAATTGATTAAGATAAGACGTCTGATAGCCAAATAATTTCTCTAAATGTGTTCCACAAATTCAAATTTATTTATAAAAATTCATTTAGATAATTTATCAAGTAAATATTCGTTTTACAGTCATGAAACAGTTCAATTTTATCTATGTATGAAAAATTTTAAATTTTCCACATTTTATTTTTAAATTTAATTTTGAATTTTAAAGTCCCAATGAAAATAATTTTTACAATTCCAAAAGAGCATTAGTTGCTGCGATAAATATGAAAAATATCGGCATACATTATTTTGTTATCCTCGAAGTTTTCATGAATATTCACTGGGTATTACAATTAATTTCTGTGACAATTTTTGCTGGTTTTATTTCTTCATGGTTCGAAAATGGTGCAAAAGATTTTAAAATTTTAATAAATCTTCAGAGCCGGGTAAGTAAAACGAAATGAAGTGATGATTAGAAAAAATCTAAATAATCATATTCCACTATAGTCGCGGAACTGGAGGCCCACTGTACAATTACACGCATCTTTAACGTGTACGTTTTCTCTTATTAAGATATGGTGAATTTTTGTGGTATTGTTTTTGCTTTTAAATTCCCGGTTAACTTGCGATTTAAGCAAACAAGTGATTTAAATACACGCACCTTGGGTGAAATAATGTAATGTGTAATATACACGCACCTTGGTTGACTTAATTCAATAGTTTTTTACTAGTTCAACCACGACAACTAGTGCCAATAATTAATTCAAATATAATAATTCAAGCATGGGTGCACGAATATAGTCGCTTGAACATAAAATGCAATGCATTATCCGCCAGGTACAGTGAAATCATTTTATGAAAAAGCTTATAGTGTGGTATCCTATTTACCGTGAATCTAACCATTATCTTATATGATAGAAGATAATACTGAAGCAATTTACACGTCATGTTGGGTAAGGATACTTGATCAATGTCCTTCTCTAGCGATAGCCGCGCTGTGCATGGTCGCATGGAAAGCATCTGTATGTTTTAATTGCCCCACTCCAGCCCAAAAAATCGAAATTAGACAAAAGTCCACGTCATTATACTCGCACCAAACAGCGCATTAAGCGTGCAATTGGTTTAGTTTGAAGAATGTTCTATATTCACCCATCATGGTGACACTATGGAATCTTTTATAGTATTAAGCCCATCCATCAAGGGCATTAAACAATTCTGCTCGGTGTTCACTTTAGTCACAATGAATCGACTGGAACAAACGAGAAAACACATTCATGTCTCTAGCGGTTTAAAAACTATTTCGGGATATTCCTTTTTTCGTCTCGTGTAAAATCGAAAATTATCAAATTGCAATATTTATCTTGTGTGCCGAGCTCAGATAACCAATAAAATTGTAAATAATCACCGTGGGCAAAAAAAAAAATGTTTGTTTAACGATCATACAAGATTTTTTGACAATATCAGTACAATTGCAGTAAAATAATTTCTTTCTAAAACATGCTATGTTTCCTAACCATTCTCACGTAATTTTAGCCTAAGTAATAGAATTATTTCGTCAACTTTTTCTTGTGCGATTGAATTTTTTAGTATATTTTACGTTGCTGCAACGCTCTCGCAAGAATTTAATAAACGAGGAGAATGAGCTTGCACATTATTTAATATATATTTTTCGCCTTGCACGTTAGCATTGCAGCATGACTTCATACTCGAGGTGTGGCGATTGTGTTAACTTAGAGTGATGTGATCACGCCTACTGCACTTTTAGCATGGCACTAGACACAAACCTAAAAGCATAATGAAATGAAATACAAAAAATTTGCATAACTACATAATTCCCATTTGATTCAATAAAAGACGATGAAATTGAGAACTAAATAAGATTGCGCCTGTTCATTCATAGATGTGCAGTATTCTAATCAATTTTCTTTAATACTAATGGCCACAATTTATGGGTCTCTTAATAATTAATTTACAAAAGGTGTAATTCGTCCGATTTTGCAAATCATGTTAATTATGTCAGCTGTTTCAGTTAAATTTTCATCATGAACCCGTGAGTCTTGCCTTATAATAATAATAAGCTGTTATGCTGTATATGTTCAAAATATTTTGCTATGAAAGCAATCGTTGCCGCTCAATTTCTGTCGCGCTGCAGTTCCTAAGATTGAATTCCTAATATTCAATCTCTAAACCTAAAATTCAAGCCCTAATATTACTAAGATATACTGTAATTCCAAATATTCCAAAGCTTTAATTTCAAATATAACTAAGATTTAATTCATTACATTCCTGAGATTTAATTACTAATATTCATGAGATTTAATTCCTAATATTTAATTCCTAATGTTCCCAAGATTGATTCGCGTGTTTGATCTCTAATCAGTTATGTTCTGTTTTAACGTTGCAATGTAGATTTACTGATTTTTAATATTTTTTAATACAAAGTTATGTTTGAAGTTTGAATTATCAGAACATTCATCTGCCAAAGACCTAATTCACGACCAATCATCACTCACCAAAGAGTTAAAAAATAAATTTGTTTCTTCAATCTAATAACAGTTTCATGAATTAACTGTTTCGTCATACGTATTCCTTATATAATTTTTGTTTTATATAATTTATTTAACGTTTGTCAATGCACGAACATTAAATTTCGGCATTTGGCATAACTCTTGCATTGTTTTCGTGACATTATTGCGAATATTCGTTAAACTTAAAATAATATTTTTCATAATAGTAATGGCTTGACGAGTTTTATGTTGAATGCGCTTAAATTGAAAATGCGTGGGAATGAAAAACGCACCTGAAAGTACAGTTGTCCTGCAATAAACTGTAAAATCCTGTAATTGGCTTTCCTCGCATTACTTGATGCGTCCACAGGCTGGCATAGTGAAACTTTCGGACTAAGCAACGAAGACTAAGACACATTTTACGGCCCCTCACCGAGTCTTGAGACTAAAACTAAAGTGGACTGAATATGGAGGGCTATAAGTTCCCTAGTAATGTTCAGACACCAAACATCCTTATAAAATTAACACATTGAACTCAGTAGTCTTTAAGGTTATCTTCTCATGGATAAAATCTAATAATAAGTCCATAAATATTAAAAAAATTGTTCACAGCAGGTCACGTGGATAAATGCGAATTTCAGTTACTTATTTTTTTCCGACAGATACGCAGCTTAGTAGCTTGGTCTGCAGTAAAGACGACCTCTTAGTTCGAGCCAAGGTTTAGTTTTGCCGGGCTAAATTTCCCATTCGTTTAATTGAGATTTAATCCATACAAAAGCTAATGAAAAGCCGTAAGTGCCTAATATAATCAGAAAAGGCTTTTTTATTTACCAGCAACAAGCGATATTTTTCTTGATAATCATTCTCTTTTGCTTGATAATGCATTCAGTTGCCTCAATCACAAAGTCAATCTATTCCTATAATAAGGAAGGTTTAGTAATTAACTCTGCTAGAGTCTACGTTCAATAACTGTAAACTTCAACCTTTGTAGAAACTATTATTTATTTCCTTGCCCAAACAACAAAGAATAAGAAGTATCGAAGATTTCTTCTTGAAATTTATACCAGTTTTTACTGATATTTCATTCCGCATTGTATGAATCCTTAGTTTTAGTCTCAACAGGTGTAATTCATCTTTTCAATGCATGATGTGAACTGCATCATTCTTTTATATAAAAAAATTCTCGTGGAAGTGCTCTAGATACTGAAGCACTTCATATAAACTCACTGATATAATAGCATAAAAAATCTATTACAGACACTGAAGGTCCATCAATAAATGCTTAAATATTCATAGCTTGAAGATGGCTCAAAGAAAACTGTTTGAGATACTAAGCTTGAAAAATGCGAACTTTATACGTTATCTACTTGAAAAGTTGAAAACTTTCCGTGAAAAGATCCGAGATTTTGCCACAAACTTTTCTCGAATATGATATATTAGAGTTTGCTAGATATCTTGCTTCCTGGTGGTATTAGAAGAAAGTTCAACAAAAGATTGTTAGAAATACAAAATTTTGCCATGATTTTGTTTAAAGTTTACACTTGAAATACATTTTAGATTAGTATGCAACCCATTTGAAACCAATTTTCCCATTGAAACCCATTTGAATTAAAGGAGAAGTACAAGTGTACAATAAAATTGAAGAAAAGATTGACAAAAAATAAAACCTTGTACAAAATGTTATAAAATAGGCCGCAGGGTAAAAGAGCACAAAAGTAGATTGCGAGTGGAAGTGCAACTAGTGGAAGTGCAACTTGCACTAAAATTAATTGCTTTCCAGGGAGAACTCATTACAACTTGTTCGAGTTTTAGGACATTTTTTTCTCGAGCTGGAAACGTTTTTAAGCGTCGAGCCAGTCAAGTGCTTAAGGCTAAATTAAAGCCCATTTCCTTAGTTCATAATATTTTACGTAAATTCAAATTCATTCATTTCATTCAATTCAATTCAATTCATTTCCCAACTTTCAAACAAATGCAAATCGAACAAAAATATAGTATATAAAAACATCGCTCATTCTTCCAAAAAACTAACTATTTTCGAAATATGTATAAACATATATGGCTATTCAGAATATATCCCACACTTTATCGTACATCAGCTGTTCTCGAGCAATTCTAGTTGAAAAAGAAATGAGAACTGATCAATTAATTCCAGCAAAGATTCTGTGTGTAAATAACAACATAATTTTCCTGTGCTTACCATCTCGGTCCGAATAAAATATAGCTGGTTCTTATCTGGTAACCACATAAATTATTTAATGTTATTGTGATGATAAAAGTTTATCCATTTACTTATGAATAATCTTTTTACTCATCATGCGTTATGTTTTATAAATGAGCAAAAATTTAGGACCTTGGCTGACGAAGTATTTCAAAAAGAACGTAGAAGGTCTGATGTATCCTAATGCATTTTCTCAGGCCTTCAAATGTTTGTGTTAAAAAATCCCTGAATTTTCTATTTTGCTTGTATTACTAGAAAGGTTTTTAGAAATATTAGCGAAAAGTTAAACCCAGTAAAACACAATATTTTGATTCCATTAACGTATTATGTATGCATGACAGGATCTCCATTACTCTCAAGGACAATGCAAGATATTCAACTGGGCATTCCGTAGCCCAAGAACTCAGTTAAAAAATAACCTTTGTCGCCACCGATATCGAATTCCGCTATCAAAGTTATGTTTAAGTCCTGATGTAAACAGTCAACGCCATCACGAGTAAACTGTATGATAAAAGAACGTAACTTGTCCTTTGAATACTATTATTAAAAAGTCTAAAACTCAGACACTTGACGGCAACTTTTTTCTAAGAATTTAAACCATATCATTAACACATAATGGATATTCCATAATTTTGAAGTTATGTTCATTTGATATTTATCATGTATCTCTGAAGAACGTTTACCTTCTTTCTCTCATTTCGTTGTGGCTCGTTACATTTATGATGTTGCAACACACTTATTTGAGATAAATTGCATTTATTCACCAAATACTATTGAACTATTACAGACATGTTAGTGGGGCAATAGAAAAATTGTTTCCTTCTCCATTGTGGCTCGTTAACGATCCAAAATGCTTGCTTGATTACTCGAATTCCATGCTATGTTTAACGTGTTCGCCAGGTTTCGTACATGGAAAATGTTTCTAGATGTAGGGAAAAAAGGGTTTATTTATTCATTGTAAGAAAAATCATCGTTAAATTGTCTCACCGGCATTCTATTAGCCGGCCGACACGCGAAAAGAAACACCGTATGGCCATTATTATTCAAATTTAACACTTGAAACCAGTACTACATCTGTAAGAAACGGATAAACGGTTCATTTTCACGTGACGGCCGGCCACTAGAACGGCGGTTAGACCGTTGTTTTACCATTTTTTCGAACAGTGTTTTTTTCTAATTTCACCAACAGACTTCATATTTGTATCTAAAATTGCCAAAAATCGGCGCGTAAATTTAGTTTTATTATCAATACTAATTTTTCTGCTGTTAGGGACCGCCTTTAAATATAATAATTTCATCGGTAGTTAGGACTGTCATTTTGTTTTTGAGTGAACTATGACCCGCTATGTACCTCGTCATTGTTATTTGATCTACCACAGAGGTTAGTACTTGAATTGTTTATCGTGTTAATCTTTCCTGTTTATGTAGTGGAGGTTTTTCTGGTGATATTGAATATTTATATTAGGTTAATATTCATGTGTTTTATTATATTATATATCAGCGGGGCTTGAACCTAGGACATGATTAGGAGTTAATAAGCATGGGCTAGAAAAAGACACGGTTTATAGGTTTATAATTTGTTTTCTTTTATTTATCGTTCATTTGTTATTACAGTTCTTTATTTATCATTTTTTATTCATCCTTTCTTGTCGATAATTGGCCAAGTGTTCGGGGTCAGAGAACGCTTATTCATTGATTAGTCCCCAGCACTGCCATGCATCACCATGGTTAATTTTCTATGCCCAATCTGGCGTCGTTTCTAGTAGGGATTTATAATTTTACTGAAATGACAAACTACATTTATTACATCAACCGACGAAAGTTACTCGCGTATTCATTTTAGCGCATTTTCTCATTTATGAAAAAAGGCGCTATTTTGCTCGCCATGTCCGTCTGTCTGTCCGTCCGCCCGTGACTTCACGTTTTCGTAAACGAGAAAATGCGCTCACTGTCACTCACTGCAGTGAGTACTGAGTTATATTCTTTTTAAATATTGAACAATAATTTTTAGAGCAGAGCAAATGCGGGTGATTTTAAGAGGTCTAGCTGCCCTTTCAAATGCAGCTGAAAAGAACATAATAAAAAAAACAATCAAAAAACTAATTTTAAGCTCCTGATGATCCGATTGATCGCTTAAGCTGAATGAGTCCTGATAAAAATGTCAAGGATTCTAAATGCTTTGCTGCGTTAGATTTTCACGAGTTTAACATCAAAGCTTTTAAAAGCAATCATTAGTGAAAATGAAATTGCTAATTGGTACCCGCATGAAAATCTGCATTATTTAGCGATCGGCTTCACAGTAAACTACGCAAAAATTCTTCCCAATCGGGATTCGCGAGAAAAAGTTACATAATCTGGCTATCAGCCGACAGGCAATCTCGCTAAAATGTTTATTGTTAGATTTAACAGCGGAAAATGCCGCAGAAATTTGTTTACGAGTATATGACTGGATTGAGCTGTAATATCAAAGTAATTAATTAAATCTGCACCTAAAACTAAGAGTACACAATATTTGCACAAAGATAGAAATTTCTGAACATTAAATCAATTAATTTTCAATATTGTTTGAAACTTGTACCACTCAACTTCGAAATCATGGACGGATATCATTAAATGTATAGATAATTGTTTATTAATCATTATCTTCATTATAAACGTCTACTGGATTTAACTACAAAAGAATTGGATTCGTGGCGGAATTACGCTTATCTTTATTCGTTTTGTTTTACAAAAATTTCAAAAATATTGATCCGAATGCATTTCTGTCTTAGTTAAAATATTGCTTAATGCATGCCCTTTTTATTCATGGATGTTTTGTATTGATATTATACGACATCATAAAAATGCAAATTAATTAAAAATGTACGCAAATAACGAAAAATTAAAACGGGTGATTTTTTTATCGATGTTCAATATGACTAGAAAATGCCACAATACTCATATTTCCATCACTCACAAATATTGAGGGATAAAAGTTACCGGGACGTTTTTTCTCAATATTGCATTTCTTATTGCGTGCGTGACTCATATTTGACTCCCAAATAAATATTTCTTAATATTGCTTTTCTTATTGCGTGCGTGACTCATATTTCACTCATAAATAAATATTTCTCAATATTACATTTCTTATTGCGTGCGTGACTCATATTTCACTAAAAAATAAATATTTCTCTATATTGCATTTCTTATTGCGTGCGTGACTCATATATCACTCAAAATACATATTTCTCAATATTACATTTCTTATTGCGTGCATGACTCATATTTCACTCACATATAAATATTTCTCAATATTGCATTTCTTCTTGCGTGCGTGACTCATATATTTCACTCACAAATAAATATTTCTCAATATTATATTTCATATCGCGCGTGTAAGCCAAACCATTTATAATCAATTTTGGATGCGCACGTCGCCTCCCTAGGTATTGTTATGAAGGGTTTCGCGTAGCAATCAATAGCCAATAATGAGCAATTTGATAGGAGGAGGGAGACTGGATCGAAAACCGATCAGTTCATCGAAGTTTTGTTCAGTGTGGCCATCGCCAGCAATTGCTTTTCAAGTACGTTTAAAGTGCGATTTTTTTCTGGAAGTCACCAAAATGTTACTCATTGAAGTCAAATGAAAGTCACTTCTGAATAAAAATACTAGTACTTAGGGTTTACACAAACACATAACTTTGAACAATCATTTGTTCTATGGGATTATAAAGGTAAAACACGGAAAATTTCATCATCGTTTCGCTTTTTATCTAGAAATTTGATTAAGAGCGAAAAGCCTTCCAGAAATGATTAAAGAGGCTTTCGAAAACTGTTACATTTGTAAAGGTTCATTTAATTTGTAGAAATATTAATTACCGTAAATTCATGCGCCAGTGAATACCAGACCTTCATACAATCAAATTGATACTCATGCGCTAGTGAATGACTGACCATCCAACCAAAGGAAATTCATGCGCCTGTGAATTTCTGACCTTCATACAATCAAATTGAAACTCGTGCGCCAGTGAATGCCTGACCTTCATACAATCTAATTGAAACTCATGCGCCTGTGAATTTCTAACCTTCATACAATCAAATGGAAACTCATGCGCCAGTGAATGACTGACCTTCATACAATCAAATTGAAACTCATGCGCCAGTGAATGCCTACCCTTCATACAATCAAATTAAAACTCATGCGCCAGTGAATGACTGACCATCCAACCAAAGGAAATTCATGCGCCTGTGAATTTCTGACCTTCATACAATCAAATTGATACTCGTGCTCCAGTGAATGCCTAGCCTTCATACAATCAAATTTAAACTCGTGCGCCAGTGAATGCCTGACCTTCATCCAATCAAATTGATACTCGTGCGCCAGTGAATGGCTGACCTTCATCCAATCAAATTGGAAACTCATGCGCTAGTGAATGCCTAGCCTTCATACAATCAAAGGGAAATTCACGCCTAGTCAAGATTTTGACCTGTAAAGGCTGCTCGCTCCATTGACCATTTCTTGTGAGGAAAGCCGAAGTGGAGGAATGTAATTAAGTGTCGCAGCCTTGACATAACCTCTCATCTCCTGCAATGTTCACTGTTATTATTTACCTAAACTTAGCGGATCGTCATTGCCTTGACGAACATTTGGCCTCCAATTCCAAGACGAGTAAACAAAAGCAAAATCAAGATTGTTGACTTCGTGTTCCTCCATGATATTCAGGGCCATGTTGCGCAACGAGAATTGACGCATCAGTGATATTAGTGCGCGCGTGTTCAGTGATATTAGTGATATTAGTGCGCGGCCATTAGTGTTGCGATATTTGTTATGGTAAATACAAGCCATAAATTTTGGTCGATTATTTCTCTCCATAATCGAGCTTTTAAATTTCACTTATGTTTGATGTAGAATTACAAAAAAGATAAAGTCTCCATATCCTTGCTTTTTTTAATTGAATTGAATATTCTAATATCATAAATAGTAATGAAATAACATGTAAACTAAACTCAATGTGGAGTATACTTTTGTATAGTAAACTAACGACACAGTACCCTATATTTGAAATGAACTTAATTTTTGTTGATAAATGAACTTTACAGTCCCCGCATTTCTCCGATTTTGATTTAAAAGACCCAAGATGTAATTAAAAATGTTCGAATGTCGTGATGTTCGAGATGTTCCAATTATGTTCGAGGGGCTCAGAGTTATGTTCAATAACAGTGCAGCTGAAGCCATTGTATCCTGAGAACTATAAGGGGGACATTGTCCAAATAACGATGCAGGTCTTGTCCTTGTGTGAGTCATCCTGACTCAGTTTAGCCCAGCCAAAGTGCGCTTCAGTTCTACGTCCGTACTCTGCTGGAATCGAAGGTGAATAAGTGTGCTTTCGTTTGAATAATATGACCCTTTTGGTAATGTGTAGGTCTACTTAAATTTCATTTGATATAACTTGTGTTATAAAATTAAAACACAATTAATAAAATGCGATGCCTTGGAACTCCCATCGTATATGAAATCAATGATATCACGAATACTGAATAATGCTGGATAATTTCTTATATATTATCAATGAAGCATACCAGGTAATTTGTGGTCTTATTGAATAAGATGTCGTGCACCTGGGGCACTTCTAGCTCATTACCAGCCTGATATTGAGATATTTTTAAATGTCAAACGTTTTGAGGTTTCTTTAGTCTCAAGATGTTTAACGTCTTAATATCTCTTGAGATCTTAATGCCTTTATTTTCCCTGCGATCTACAAAGTTTGGTATCTCTTGAGATCTTAATGACTTTATTTTCCGTGTGATCTACAACGTTTGGGATCTCTTGAGATCTTAATGCCTTTATTTTCCCTGTGATCTCTAACGTCTTAGAATCTCTTGAGATCTTAATGCCTTTATTTTTCTGTGATCTCTAACGTCTCAGGATCTCTTGAGATCTTAATGTCTCTATATTCCCTGCAGTGATCTATAACTTTCGGGATCTCTTGAGATCTTTAAAGTCTTGAAATTCATTGTGACCTATAACGACAATGGATCTCTTGATATCTCAAACGTCGTAGGTTATCTGAAATTTAAGAAGCATTTTTCATTTTCAAGCTAAAAATAAACAGTTCTTAGGTGAAGGTTTAGATTGGGTAGTAAGTTTTTCTGCAAATTTAACCGTTATTATCAACATCACATGGTTTACTGGAATAGCAGAGGACTTGTTTGAAGTCCTGATAAGTACTTCCTTTACTTGTATGGTAAACCAGTTAAAAATCGAAAAACGAACTCACGTGTACGTGAGGCATGCTAACGGGCACCATAAATAAATCAAAATGTGCGATTACAATATCTTTTATCCAGAAAAACTGCATGCCCGAAAATCCAGTATGAGAAAACACAGTGAGACACAAAAATCAATTAAAAATTTTTATATTTTATCTGGACGACTTTTTATAAAAAATGTACTCATCAGAGACAATTTTTCGGAAAGATGCAAAGATACAGATATCAAAATTTTTGTTTTTGCTATCGTACGATAATTCCATGAGAATTTTTTTTTGCACTATTAGCTACAGTATTCTTTTCAAATTCAATAATAGTAGAAAAACTTGAACTATTCGTATATCAGTGACTGATTTTCATGGAATGTCTCTAGAAAAACCGTCAAAGACAGCAGCTAGGCACAAGCTTATTACACAACAACGAGTGCCGAAATTTATATTCATATAATTTGATGACTTGAAACAATAAAAAATCTTCATATAGTGATTTTCCACATCAATGTTATATAAAAACTTTGTTCAACCTAATATTTATTGTGAATACAAATTTTGAAAAACTATCAACGCTTGTTTCCATTTACAACAGAAAAATAATTGTTAGAGTGTCCTCGACACATGAGATAAGTTTTGTTTTCCCTAAAATTAGTTTGATGAAAACTTGTTTCATTTATAAATCACTTCTCTTGGAATGCTACTTAATGGGGAGTTCAGTGTGACACGAAAAATATCCTTACAAGGATTCAATGAGAAGTTTATTTTCGTTCCTCAACGTTACAAAAGTTCTGATCTAAACCGGTCTTAACTGCACATTTATTGCCTTTGCGTAAGGTCGAACTTGACCGATGCTGGAGGCTTGTTTACATCCAAATACGCAGTAAATTCTTCTTAAGGATGCGAAGTTTCAGATTAATGCTGGAAAGTCAGGAGTTCTTTGCTGCACGTCACAAATAAAATTTACATTTCATTTGGAAATTGTCTCTGATATTTTAAAATTATATTTCCCTGTACAATATTCTATTGCGCTAGCATCCAGATCCGAATTAAATACCTACTTGAGACATGAATTTCAATCGCACGGTAATCGTCTGATATTTTCAATTTATGTATCACTCGTCACGCTGCCCAGGGTCCGATAGAATAGGGATTTACTGCAGGAAATTACAATATATTGCGTCATGTTGCTTAGTGCTTTGCTTTGGTGATTTTTATATCGTCATTGCATTCAAATATACTGCAAAAACACAGCAGAAGTTATAGTGACTATGGCGCGAACTTTTTATACAACGAATCTTTCAACGAGCAAATCCCATTTGAGTAAATTACGCACTGTATTCAGATTACTTATTCTGTTGTGTTCATTATTCTAAATTCAGCTGAAAATCAAGTATGGCTTGAACTTTGCGTAAACATTAGTTTCAATTTTCACCCACAAATGTTCCTTGGATGTAGTAATTTTATATTGATGAAGAGAGACGAACATTAACTTTCAAATTTAAATGCCACAGGCGTCGGAAAAGCGCTATGTGGAAGACAAAGTTCATTTAAATGAATGATCCTGTTTCTATTTGACCGAATAAGAGCTAAATTTTCAGCATGAGTAAATTAAAAATAATTAAACAAAAAAATATAAAATAAAAATATCTCACTTCGTATGGAACAGCTGTGGGGATAATCTATTCAAAATTAAACTTTCACAGAACTCATGTACGTACAAATTTAGATGAATAATATTTTCCCGTGTAATTTTTTTGTATGCCACTGAAATAAACACAATTTGCAACACGACTCTCGTTTGTAATGGGCCAGCTTTATGCAAAATATTTGAAAGTAAAAACTCATGAAGATTACTACATGCGCATGTAGACGTGAGAAATTTAAGGGGAAAAAAGTCCTAATTTAAACGCTAATGGTGAGGGTCCCTGTGATTCATCACTGTCCTAATATGTGTGTAATCTTAATTCTTAATACACATAAAACATTACAGAAGCGCGTAATAACAATTAATTTCTTGGAAACCATCAACCACCGAAGCTGGATAGTCATTGGGGAACTGGTTCTTTAGAACTCGATAGTAGAAAATATATCTAAAAATTCAAGAGTTCTCTAGACGTTTGGGATCTCAAAATATTAGAGATTTTAAAATTTTCTAGACGTTAGGGATCTCAAGATGTTAGAGATTTTAAAGTTCTCTATAGACGTTAATTAAGGATCTCAAGACGCTATAGAACCAAAAACATTAGATTTCTTTAGAAATATCGAGGCATTACATAAGAGATATCAGGAAGTCAAAGATCTTGAGAGAAATCAAGGCGTCAAAGACCTTGAGAGATCTCACGGCATTCAAAATCTCAACGTTCGAGATCTCAATACATTAGACACTTTTGAAGATCTTAAGATACCGCACATTCTGCATGACCCAAGACGGCGACTTATCAGAGTTTCCCTCTGACGTCCAAACATCACCGACGCATTATGACAGCAATGCATCAGCGAGGCTCGATGTATGGATGTGCTCTTCCATCAGCATCCAATTTAGGGTCTCTGCGCCATGCATCTCTCCCCAAGACAGAATTCAGACATGGTTCTCGCAACGAGCAATTATTCATCGTGTTTTCATTAATCTTCTGGAGAGAAATTCTTAGCTGGATTCAACAGGACATTGAAGTCCCGACGATGGATTGTGCGTATCATACCACAAAGATTTTAAATTTCCACAAAATGGTGAAAAATCAGAGATTGGGGAAATGAGAAGGAGATTCATTGTTGGGAGATGTGACAGATAAATCAGGTTCTTTATCCTAGCAGCCAACGGAAACGTGAATGGAATGAAGTTTTGACCTTGAACTGGATTCTAAACAATGTCTTCCATCAGTTGCGTTGAGTAGAACGTGGTATCGCATATCTGGAATTGATGTTGATGCGCGAGGTCAAGTTGAATGGAAGAGCGATAGCTTCGACAAGTGGTGAGATTACAATGAAAAGAGTTGTGAAATTATTACGCTCGGATGGTCAGTTAAGTATCATATCTAGAAATATACTTTGAATTAAATTACGATTTTACTGTAACTGGGTTTCCGGTATGAGATGATATGTGATTCAAAATCAAACACTTAAGTAGTGCTCACCAGTTGAATATTGTGGCTGATTTCTGGATGAGCTGTACATGTAATATTACGTGTTATACCTTGTTGACCGCCTACACTGGCAGTGAGACTCGTGATGTCAGATCCGGGCAACTAATTTCAATGTTGAGAAATGTTAAAAAAATTAAAATCGATCTAAAATTCCAGCCACGTAGCCAGAAATGTGGAAACGCACCAAAAAATCCTTGCCACTATATACGTAAAACGACGAAAAGGACTTTTATTTTTACGATTAAATTGCGTTATAAATTTGGCATTAATTTTCCAACACATTTGGAAGCTTGTGCAATATATAATGTTCGGATTAAATGTCTTGTTGTATTGCCGCAAATGAATTGAAATTCGTCGCGCGATTGCTAACTCATTTTTTATATCAATTTTCGCCGCTATTCTTTTATAATCTTCTTAACGTGATGATATTAAAAGAAGCTCTTAATGGACGGTCGTTTTTTAATTATTAACTTACAGCGGGATTTTTAAATTCACGAAAAAATACTGTGTCTGGCTCAGTATCATGGGCCATGGCATAATAAAGCAGCTTGATGAGAGATCAGTGAACGATATTCTTTATTTGAGATCTATATTTTTCCGAAACATTTTGTCAGCTTTATGAGAGATTAGAGAATATGTATCATTTAATGAAGTGGAAATGGGCGATATCGCAAAAATCCCTTCATTTATTTTCAAAATATTCCCTGGGGACAGAAACGGATAAAATTTAATAACATGAAAAAGTGTGCGCATTTGTATGCTCAATCGAAAGTTTTCTGTTTCTGGCACTTGAGATAATCGAGTATACCGGCATTTGGATATATGGTAAACTGATATGATTGGATATTTATTTTAGTGACCTCCTGCCATGATCCTAATTTCTTTCGTTTTTGTTGGTCGAATTGAATTTTTTGGATGACTCTAGTGTTTTTTTCAATTATGAATGTCGGTAACCATTTAATGGCATACTTAGTATTTTACATTAAAAAAATTAACTCAAAATTTTTTGAAAACTCAAGCGATGATAAAGTTAAGAAGTTAGCTGAGTTGAAATGACGACCGATTTGAAAAACAGCCTCTCATATCCCCACATGTAGGCTGAGAGCGATTTATTAGATGACTTACGCTAACTTATGGTATCGAGACTTATTGCGACTGATTAATGAAAAGTCGAAAACATTAACGCCTTGCACTTAGGCATTAATAAATTACAAATTAAGTAGAGTCTCATTGATAAAAAATATCGTGATTGATCTAGCGATTCATTTACCGAACGTTATTTTTCATTTACTTATGTGCTTAGTAAATATGTTTGCAGATAGCATCGACTAGGAAGACTGTCGGATTTAAAAAATCGTAAACGAAAAATTTTCTACGGGGTAAAATGATAAAAATTTTCACAGATAACAAATATCGAAGCAGAATCATGTCGGATTTGAAGATTAATTTCGGAAATATTTTCTACAGAGATGGTAAATATACTCACGGATGATAAATATAGACCAAGAATCATGTCGCCTTCAATGAATAATTAATGAGAGTGTTTCTACAGAGATGGGGAATTTTGCAGAGGATTAGTAAGATCGTCTGGCATATCCGTCTTCATTCAGAGTGACATTATTGCCCTAATGATCGAGGGTCTCCGGCTGGAAGTACCAGAGACTTGATTGGCTCGGGCTCAAATTATTACTCCAGGTCGTCATTTACATGCAAATTCTTACCTTATAAAGTTCCCATTAGTTTTCTGGTTAAATTACCAAGATTGATGATTTGATTGGATCCAAAATTACGCAAATATTTTTCATGAAGACAATTATTAGAAATCATAAATTAAAATTTCCATCTTTACAAAATTAGAAATCATTGATTAAATTTTCTACCCTCTCATGATGTGAGAGGGTGGATAGTTTACGTGGTATTCAAATTTAAACGAAGTAGGGGACAGTAGGACAACATCCGATGGCGACGCTTTCATGTGATTTACTGCGGTTTTCCTGTATTACACCAAATTATCTTTTTATTTATTATTACACCAAATTATCTCCGGTCAATTTAACTAAATTATATTACTAATTGCATGTAAATACTGGTTCATTAAAATTTTTGAATTGGACTAATCCTGCATTATATTAACCTCATTGCCCGCCAACTCGTCAATTGCCGTCATTTGGCAAATTTTGGCTACTTGCCTCAAGTGGACCAATCACTTAAGGTATTTTTTCGGAGTTAATCAGACTACTCAATTTGTAGATTTTATTTATCTTCAAATTCAGTATATTCTCTGCATATTAGTAGGCAAATATTAAAGTTTACCGCTGTTTGCAACAAAACACCTGAGTGACGCGGCAGTTTCTTACGAACGCGCCCCATGCAAGCGTTACAGATGTCCCTGATCATTCGTTAAACTGATGCAATGACCGAAACCTGCCAACCGAATCCTTATCCACCATTTTGATGCAAAAGAGCAGGAGCAAAGCTATTATAGTCGGAACGATCCATTTAATTATCCAGAGAATTGTACTTCGCTGAACACATTCAATAAAAATAACTATCAATTGCTTTTGTCTTATACTATCATTACCTAAACAATCATTCCGGAATATTTTTAAAGTAAGCTTATGGATTCTTGCTCAATCGTCAGTTATGAAGTGCTTTTAATTTTAAAATGATTAAGGAGCTTTTCATTTATCAGTTCCAATGATGTCAGTAAGTTTATGTCCGTTCCGATGACGACATTAGCGTTTACGACAGTGTCAAAATGCTAATACGTCAGAAATTTTGACATGCATGAATAAGTTTGTATTTGAGAAGGATGAAAAAATTATTTATGTAACAGGGGTTATCATCGTGTGTTCCATCGTTGCATAGGGTTTTTCTGTGTTACTGGAGTAAATTGAGAAACGGAATGTATGAAAAATGAATTCTACAAATATATTAATTCGGGATTTTTTTGCGGATTCTTTAACTCAATCAATCAATCAATCAAACTAAAAAATTTCTGCGCGATTTATGAGCGTTAATGTTTTTATTAATGATGGATTTTGTTATGGGCTCTTTCTTATTAGTTTCAGTCAACTCTCTACAAGTTCAGAGAATCAGTATCGCTCCTACAAAAAGAGTAAGCACTGACATGGCCCAATGCGTTTAAATAGATATTTTGATTAAACTTGGGGCCATAGTAATTTCTGATTCTGGGCAACCTGCGTATGATAGCAAAACCATTTAAACTGCACAGGTATTTCCTGACTGTGATTACTCCTGCCAGATGAACAATCATATGGAGGTCCACAGCAATTTTCTTTCTTTTCTTTCTGTTGCTGTTATATTTATGCTCCCATTACGTGGTTGTGAAGTTTATGGTCTATCTCGACAACATTTTGAATTGATTAAAATTCATGATAACGATGCTGGAGACTTCTAGTGATTTTTCGCATTTTCGCCCCTATCAAGTCTTTTTCCTGTCGGTGGAATAATTTCCGGAAGAATCTTTTATTTTCCGCGCTAAATATTCGTATATTCAGAGTTTCAAAGCGGGTATTCTTGCAGGATTAACTTCTTAACGAAGCAATTAGAGGCCAGTCTTCTAATGAAGCCATTGCAAAGTTGTGAATTAACTATCCCTCGTTGTTTTAACAATACTTCACAGAACTTGTATAGTGCCTCTTAATTAAAGCGTCTATTTGTCACAATAAGAAGAAAATTGACATAACTGGAATGTTCTTGATAATCTTATTTATGAGGAGATAAAATTTATTTTCCAAAATCATGCACTTGAATTGAGATAAATTTCTTGAGAATCAAGTGTTTTCGCAACTTAGAAAATATTGTCCAACGTTCATGCACTTGAATAGGACAAAGATTTAATATTAAAATGATATATATAAGAGATATAAGTATTACTCACGAAATTGGCAGCATAGGAAGAGCTGAGAGGAGAAGAATCCAAGCGAGTCTTGCCATTGCAAAAATTTCCGTGACAATATTTTCTAAAATGTCCACATGGATTCGTTCACAGGGTCATTTATTTACTTTTAGTTCAGAGTTCGTTATTCACGCACTTTTGAAAGTTCATGTTGCAATACAAAGCAAAAAATGTTTTATTTAGTTTATTACGAATTTTTCAGTATTTGCCTTATCTATTAATTTATTAATGTTTTTGTTTCCACTTTTTCGTGCTGAAACGATAGAAAAGCTTAGCTATTTTAAAAAAAGCTATATTAACATTTTATTTCACAATATACAGTAAGTATACAATACGGCTCTCCACTCCAGTGATTATTCAATAGTTAATAGGATTCCGTACACTTAATTAGCGCTAAAGTATTCCAATTGAAATTTCTTCTAAAGGAATTTCCGCTAGAAAAATAATTTTAATTTGCTTTAATTAATGAGGTACAAAAAATCTTGCGAGTACAAGAATAATTTATAATTTCAACAATTTTTATCCTTAATTTAAATACGCCAATGAGCACTCGGACTCATATTTTGCCTCCAGTTTCAGTCGTTTCCTCATTGATGGATACTTGTTGCTCATTTAAAATCAAGTTTGACAAAACTATTCAGACTGAAAAATTCCAATATCTTTTTCTATATTTAATGACAATAAATTCACGTTACCAAGATATGACTTCAATATCTAAATAATTTGTCATGGGAACTTTTTGCACGTTTAGCGAGCATGCAAGTTTTACCGACAGTTTGGTCACGTTTCAGCGCTTCGCTGCCCACTCAGCTCTTTAAAAGCGCTGTAAATCATCGCAGCACTCGAAGTTCTGGGCACTCATCACACTGATGTTTGAATGGAAAATTTATCATCGCATTCATAAAGTAATTTTTAACTGAATGCATTCGTTACGTCACGAACTATGTCCTAATGATTGATTGATTTAATAAAAAATTTGATAGATTCAAAAAATTTTCACAGATAACAAATATCGAAGCAGAATCATGTCGGATTTGAAGATTAATTTCCGGAAATATTTTCTACAGAGATGGTAAATTTCCTCACAGATAATAAATATAGACCAAGAATCATGTCGCCTTCAATGAATAATTAACGAGAGTGTTTCTACAGAGATGGGGAATATTGCAGTGGATTAGTAAGATCGCCTGGCATATCCGTCTTCATTCAGAGTGACATTATTGCCCCAATGATCGAGGGTCTCCGGCTGGAAGTACCAGAGACTTGATTGGCTCGCGCTGAAATTATTCCTCCAGGTCGTCATTTACATGCAAATTCTTACCCTATAAAGTTCCCATTAGTTTTCTGGCTAAATTATGAAGATTGCTGATTTGATTAGATCTCAAATCACGCAAATATTGTTCATGAAGACAATTATTAGAAATTTTCAATAAAATTTTGCATCTCTACAAAATTAGAAATCATTGATTAAACTTTCCGTGTTTCTTGCTGATATGAAAGGGTGAATAGTTTGCGTGGTAATTAAATTTAAGCGACAGCCACTTTCAGAGCTGTTAGACTGTTAGGTACCAATTAAACCCAGTTTAGGCAAGGGGCTATATGGACTAGTTTCCAGTGCTCCTATAAGAATAACTAAAAAAAATAAACGACAGCCGATGGTGACGCCTTCCTGTGTTCTACTGCGTTTTTTTTTTTTTGCATTACACCAAATTATCTTCTTCCACATGCTATTTACTTCATTAAGATTATCCCGCTCAATTTCACCAAATTATATTACTAATTGCATGGAAATACTAATATATTATAATTTTTAATTTGGGCTAATCATGCTTTATTAACCTCATTACCGTCCTACTCGTCATTTGGCCAATTTGGCTATACTTGCCTCAGGTGAACCAATCACTTTAGGTATTTTTTCGGAGTTAATCGGCTCATTCAAATTGTAGATTTTATTTATCTTCAAATCCAGTATAATCTCTGCATATTAGTAGACAATTATTAAAGTTTACCGCTGTTTGCAACAAAACACCTGAGTGACGCGGCAGTTTCTTACGAACGCGCCCCATGCAAGCGTTACAGCTGTCCCTGATCATTCGTTAAACTGATGGAATGACCAAACCTGCCCGCCGAAACCTTATCCACCATTTTGATGCAAAAGAGCAAGAGCAAAGCTACTATAGTCGGAACGATCCATTTAATTATGCAGAGAATCGCACTTCGCTCAACACATTCAATAAATATAACCATCAATTGCTTTTGTCTTATACTTATTTATACTTATTTACTTTGTATATATACTTATTTTGTTTGTCATTACCTAAACAATCATTCCGGAATATTTTTCAAGTAAGCTTATGAATTCTTGCTCAATCGTCAGTTCATGAATTGTTCTAAATTTCAAAATGATTAAGGAGCTCTTCATTTATCAGTTCCAATGATGTCAGTAAGTTTATGTCCGTTCCGATGACGACATTAGCGTTTACGACAGTGTCAAAATGCTAATACGTCAGAAATTTTGACATGCATGAAAAAGTTTGTATTCGAGAAGGATGAAAAAATTATTTAAGAAGTAGAGGTTATCAGCGTGTGTTCCGTCGTTGCAAAGGGTTTTCTGTGTTACTGGAGTAAATAGAGAAACAGAATGTATGAAAAATGAATTCTACAAATACATTAATTCGGAATTTTTTGCGGATTCTTTAAATGAAAATTTTCAGCGCGATTTATGAGCGTTAATGTTCTTATTAATAATGGATTTTGTTATGGACTCTTTCTCATTAGTTTCAGTCAACTCTCTACAAGTTCAGAGAATCAGCATCGCTCCTACAAATGGAAGTAAACACTGACATGGCCCGATGCGTTTCAATAGATCGCTTGGGTAAACATAGGGACATAGTAATTTTTAATTCGGGGATACCTGCGTATGATAGCAATACCATTTAAACTGTACAGGTATTTCCGGACTGTGATTACCCTTGCCAGATGAACAATAATATGGAGGTCCGCAGCAATTTTCTTTCTTTCCTTTCTGCTACCATTGAATTTATGCGCCCATTACGTGGTTGTGAAGTTTATGGTCTATCTCGACAACGTTTTGAATTGATTAAAATTTATGATCGCGATGCGGGAGGCTGTTAGTGAATTTTCAATTTTCGCCCCTGTTAAGTCTTTGTTCCTGTCGGTGGAATAATTTCCGGAAGAATCTTCTATTTTCTGCGTGAAATATTCGAATATTCAGCGTTTCAAAGCGTTTGTTCGTGTAGGATTAGCTTCTTAACAAAGCAATTAGAGACCAGTCTTCTAATGAAGGCATTGCAAAGTTGTGAATAAACTATCCCTCGTTGTTTCAACGATACTTCACAGAAATTGTATAGTGCCTCTTAATTAAAACGCTTATTTGTCACAATAAGAAAAAAATTGACATGAATGGAATGTTCCTGAAAATCTTATTTATTAGGAGCTAAACATTATTTTTTTCGAATATCATGCTCATTAAATGCTAGAAATTTCTTGAGAACCAAGTGTTTTCGCAACTTATAAAATATTTTCAACGTTCATGCACTTGAATAGGACAAAGATATTAATACATATAATATTAAATTATATAAATAAGAATATAAATATTACTCACGAAATAGGTAGCATAGGAAGAGCTGAGAGGAGAAGAATCCAAGCGAGTCTTGCCATCGCCAAAAATTCCAGGACAATAATTTCTAAAATATCCACATGGATTCGTTCGCACGATTATTCACTTAGTTTCAGTTCAGAGTTCGTGATTCACTCACTTTTAAAAGTTCATGTTGCAATATTAAGCAAAAAAATGTTCTACTTATTCAATGTCGAATTTTTCTGTATCTGCCGTCATCTGTTAATTTATTGATGCTTTTGTTTCCAATTTTTCGCGCTGAAACGATAGAAAAGCTTTGCAATTTTTTTTAATGTTTTATCCGCGAATTCACAATTAGAAGTATACAATGCTGCTCTCCTGTCGAGTGAGTATTCAATAGTTGAGAGGATTCCGTACACTTAATTAGCGCTAAAGTATTCCAATTGAAATTTCCTCTAGAGGAATTTCCGCTAGAAGATTAATTTTAATTTCCTCTAATTAATGAGGTACAAAAAATCATGCAAGCACGTGAATATCTTATAATTTCAACAACTTTATCCTTAATTTAAATACGCCAATGAGCACTTGGACTCATTTTTTAACTTCAGTCTCAGTCGTTTCCTCATTGATGGCGAATTATTGCTCATTTAAAATCAAGTTTGGCAAAACTATTCAGACTGAAAAATTCCAATATCTTTTTCTACGTATATCTAATGACAATAAATTCACGTTTCCAAAATATAACATCAATATCTATATAGTTTGTCATCGGAACTTTTTGCACGTTTCGCGATTTTTCTACGTATATCTAATGACAATAAATTCATGTTACCAAGATATGACATCAATATCTAAATAATTTGTCATCGGAACTTTTTGCACGTTTAGCGAGCATGCAAGTTTTACGACAGTTTGGTCACGTTTCAGCGCTTCGCTGCCCACTCTCAGCTTTTTAAAAGCGCTGTAAATCATCGCAGCACTCGAAGTTCTGGGCCCTCAACACACTGATGTTTGAATGGAAAATTTATCCTCGCATTCATAAAGTAATTTTTAACTGAATGCATTCGTTACGTCACGAACTATGTCCTAATGATTGATTGATTTAATAAAAAATTTGATAGATTCAATACCCTAAAAATGTTTCACTCATGTACATTAGGCACTTGGAATGATTTCAGAAATTGAGTTAAAAATGTTCCAAAAAAGGTGCTATACCTTGCAAACTCCAAACGGCTTACGAATGCATCAAATTGCCGATTGCTTACGAATGATAATTTGTCGATGTTTTATATTATATATTCGATTTTAATTTACGTGTTTGAATTTAGTTCGATACTACTCTTTGCTTAACTTGGAGGGAATATTTGGTAGGTATTCATGTTAGGAATTATGTTAAGATAATATAGAGTCATTTCAGGCCCTTACTGTGTTCACACTCAAAATAAAGCGTTTCAATTAGTTTGTTAACACCATGTGCAATATTAATTTATAAGCAAACATTTTTAACATTGTGTGTTTGTTTTGCAGCAACCGATTTTGAAATGAAGTGATCAGAAACTGGCGAATTCAAATCATTCGAAGCGAATGGAATCAACAATAACAAACACTGAAAATAATTGCAGTCATAAACTACAAACCTGTAGAATCGCACAGTCATGTTTAGAGGTGATGAAGGTTACAAGGTTGACAATTTTAAATGCTATAGTATCAAAATTTTGAACTTTCTGGCACTGGGAGTTTTAATTTCTAAAATATTATTTTAAATTTCGCAAGAAGCGGTGTAAATTGCATTTTTATTTTGGAAATGACTTCGACGTTTTTACTATAGGCTTGTTTCAGAAAATTAGCCTTTGTCTAGATTTTTGTGATAGAACGATTCGTATTCAATAGCTTATTGCTGGGAACCATATCAAATTCACGCTGGATTGGCAAAAATTATCACTCGCTGTTCAATTAGTTCAAAATTATTTTTTCATGGGCAGTCAGTCAAGCATTCTGTCGATATTGGTTTATTAAAACGAATAATGGAAAAGTTTCTATCAGCTGCAATTGATTAATAACTATATAAATTGTTACAGTTGTGTGACTCTGAAGCTGGAGACCGAAGATTAACCGTTTTTTAATTCCAAGAATGTCGACATAAGGGAAAAATATAACTCAGTACTCACTTCGGTAAGTGACAGAGAGCGCATTTTCTCGTCGACGAAAACTTGAGGACACGGACTGACGGACAGACGGACGGACAGACAGACGGACATGGCGAGCACAATAGTGCATTTTTCCATAAATGAGAAAATGCGCTAAAAATGCTCCCCAATATTCGAGTGACCTCCACAAGCGAATAAAAAGAAGTCGTCGTCTGTACTGGAACATTTTCATTCCCTTGTGATCCCCAACAAATGAACTAAGGAATTATGGGACTTTTGCACGTAGGACTGCAATCTTGCGTGACTGAAAAATGGCCGGAAAAAGATAAATATTAAGAAGAATTTATTGCTACTAATGAATGGCTGGTTTCGTTAAATATGGCTGGGGAGGTTTGAATACGGAGTCTGGATTGGGATTGGTCAATAGAGTGATGTTTCGTTATGAACAATAATTGTTACTTATAATTGTTCGATTCTTGAACATGTACTGCCTTCAAGTATTTGTTGTACGTAAATGAATGCATGATCTCCATATTAAGACTATGAACTGAAATTTTTTCATTATAAATAAGTCATTCATTCGAGTTATTATAAGTCATTCAAGTCTTTATTTATTGGTTTACCACAAGACTGGCAACGTACAATAAAATGCATTGGTCAATGAATACAGATGAATTAAATAATTAAAATACTACAGCTGCATTTAACATTTACATTTTACAAACAACAAAGAATTGAAGCGTTCCAGCAGCTTCGAGGTCAATGGTAGCTCGATAGGGACATAAAACTTTACTTGAAGAGCTTACCATAAATATCAGAAAACCTTGGTCCCATGAGAGGCCCACTTATTGGCAGGAATTTCAAATAAAGGTAAAATAGGTCAAGTTAAGAATATATGGCTTGATAAACTGGGTCAATTGACGCACATTTGGCTTTACTTCCACGGTTGAAAACAAAGCAGAAATTCATTATTGCTCCAATAAGCTCTTTCACGTATTTCTGGTAATCAATTGGAAATAAATGCATGTTCCTAAATCCGAAAAAATTATTTATTGCCAATTAATGCCTGAAAAAAAAAACTTGGACTAGAAACCAGTAGGGATTGAAAAAATTAATGGGAAGCTCTTTTGTCGTAAATGTGCCTATTAATGAGCTACCTCAAGCGAGAACCTCAAGTTTTCAAGTTTTTCAGTTATATGGAGATGTACTGAATAATATTATAGTGCTTCATTAGTTCATAAAAGCCAGTAGAATTAGATTGCTGCTTCTCATAAGTTATTAATCAGTTCCTGAACATCAACAGAATTTGAAACAGGCGAAGGAAGTTAATAATTGATATGCAGCCTAGCAGACTAATTCTAGTCATGAAAAAATAGCCTGTAGAACTAATCCTGCCAATTTACTGGATTTACCACAGACTTAATTGACTGATGCATACCCATTGAACGGGCGGGCTAAAACTATATTCTATAAATATTGCAGTTCAAACTATTGTATTTATTGCAGGAACGCGTCCTAAGTCCCATTACAGAAACAGACGATCTAGGATGCAGACGTATATACTTGTGGTCGGGTGTATGCGAGGCTGCTAAGCCCAGCGTTTTTAGCGCATTTTCTCATATATGAAAAAAGGCGCTATTGTGCTCGTCATGTCTGTCCTTCTGTCCGTCTGTCCGTCTGTCCGTCTGTCCGTCTGTCCCTCTGTCCGCCTGTCCGTCTGTCCGTCTATCTGTCCGTCCGTCCGTCTGTCTTTCTGTGACTTCACATGGCCGAGAATCCATGATACTCGGCAACGAGAAAATGCGCTCTCTGTCACTCACTGCAATGAGTACTGATATATTTTTGGGGGTATTCGGTGGATTTGTTTCGGGAGACTAAAAATATTGGGATTGATGGCCTGGTAAGGTGAGATCCTCATAACTAATTCCAAATCAGTTTTAAATTAATTAACTATCACACTCTGTAAATAAATAACATAGCTTATGAACCGTTTCAAGCATCCTTTTGTATGTACAATTCTAATTTAATATAGAAATGTAACTGTAATTATTCTACACATCATTTCTACCATGTAAGAATGTTATGCTTTATATCGGCAGACTGTATGCGACTGAGACATTAAGTTGGTTCATGATAGTTGCAGTCGTACATGTTTATTTCTAGGCATTACGTCAATTAATTTACTCATACGTTGGTGCACATCCTAAAAAAGCTCAATTTCACAGAGAAATTTCATTTTTATCTATTCAGAAGATAACCATCAATAGTCTCAATTTATTCAACTCACCTACCAAAAGTATGAATGTAATTTTGTAGATTCGCTATTATTCTGCATTTAATATATCCAATATACTTTGCTACAGCTTGTCTTGAGCTTGAGGAAATTTGTCCATAATTTATTATTACAGCCTTAAGACCTAAAAGCTCTCTAACTTCGTGTGCTTTTCCATCAAAAATTTTCCGTAATCGTTAACTTTCATAGCCGGCAATCTGTACTCAAGCCAGAGGCTGGATTAGAACGAGGGTTCAACAGAGCTTAATTATCTACACTCGAGATCAGTTTTGCAATCTGCAGAAAATTAAACTATAGAAAATTATTTAAAATTAAAATTAAAAAATTAAAGTGTTGAAATGGAGTGTTGTAAGAAATGTTTTTTATAGTTTTTGTAAAAATTTGTAATTTTCTGATGAAAATTATGCAACAAAAATCTTATCGATATTAATAAACTTATAACAATAATTATTCAATGATAAAATCTTACCACAATAATATGAATATAATTATATTTTATTACAATAGTAACATGTAATTTTAACGAACGATATAATTTATGTGACATGTATTCAGTGTTATTGAACAATATTATTGTGATGTATGTTTAGTTACATCAAATTTAATTTCTGTCATTTATATTATGCAGCAGGTTACAATAATCATATTTTGTACATTCACTATCGCCGTTAGGAGCATTCTACACTTCAAGTAGTACGTACAATGCAATCACGAAATGTAATGGATAGTGGGAGTTAAATATATGTTAAATATATGTGGAAATGTATGTTCCCATGCATTTCCTCAGGAAATGTATGGGAAGTTTTTGGGGGAATTATAAGTTGAAGAATGGGAAAATAATTAACATGCTCGACTGTACTTATTCTTTCCAGAACAGCTAACTTGGAATTGGTACCTGATGACAAGCAGTCTTTATAATGAAAAAATATTTTCTGAGTTCCTATTATTTTTATATAGACGGAAATAATTATTATTAATTAATCAGATTTTTAATTAAAAAATTAATTTCCTACAGAGCTTCAATGATCTTCAGCACAGAATTATTTCTGAATTAATTAATCTCGAATATTAAGTTTCTATTCTATCGCTTTCCAACGATCATTTGCTGGTATTCCAGTCAGATAATAACCAGTTTGCTTTTCCTTTGAGTTTTTAGCGCATTTTCTCATTTATTGAAAAAAGGCGCTATTGTGCTCGTCATGTCCGTCCGTCCGTCCGTGATCACGTTTTCGTCGACGAGAAAATGCGCTCTCTGTCACTCACTGCAGTGAGTACTGAGTTATATTTTTTGACACATGGCTGGACTAAATTTAGATACACTTGGTTGTAAGTAGTTATAATTTTTATCTCTGATTACGAACTCCGCCACAACTGACGAATAAATCATGGATATCGCCCAGTTATTTTGTTTATTTATGAATTGTCACACGACTGCTCCGCTCAAAAGAAGTCCAGGAGTAAAGCTTTATTTATTGAACCGCGTTACAACGTACAACTTAAGACTCAGCGAAGCTTATAAAGCTTTAAGCCTTATAAGCCTTATAAGTCTTACGAAGTGTCGGAGAGTTCAAATTTTCAGTTTTTAGGCCAAAATAAAATATACGTTGTCAAAGGTAAAAAGATTAATTTTCTATTTTAGCCAAACTTGCAATGTGAAGGTGTAAAGGTGAACGCAATATCGACAGTCAATTATTTACATACAATATACGCTAAGCTCAATCGGAAATTGTTGGTTAACTTGTTTCGCTATTCCCCACAGTTCACGCAGGAAAAATATCGTTTAAAAGGAGGATGTTATCTCAATTGCAGTGCAAATATTATGTCTCTTAAAACATCTGTGCCATTCCGCTGCTTTCCCAGACTCCACAAGTCTCTCAAGGGTTTATCGAAGCATAGAAGAAAAAGTTTCTTGGAAATTACTCGGGGTTTTCAATCGTTGCTCAAGATTTCTCTCTGTAACTTATATGATACACAAGAGAAGTTGGCAAGGCTCTCAACCTTGGAAATGCAGGCCTTGAAACTTATTAGGATTTAACGCGAATGTTTGCTGGTTCAAACAGGTTCATGAAAAATGCTGAGATTTTTAGTGCGGCTTGATGCGTAGTTGCTCTTAACCCCAGCGATAATTAATGAAATTCATATCGTAGAAATTTATCTCGCCTAATGATAGCATTTTTAGGATTATTTTCTACTTGTTCTTGGATGAAAACTAGAGCAAACATCTTACTGCTCAATGCAGCTTCTTTTTTGAATTACAATAAATATCAATCATTCATTTTAAATTCTTTACATTGAACTCTCATATTTAGCAGCCGAATATGTGATTATGTGCAAAAATTGAAACGTTTACATTGCGAAGTGAAAAATTTGATTGGCTAATTTCTGCCTATTTTTCAACGGGTATAAGGGGGAGGTTCACCCTCCGCAAAAACTTTTTTGTTTACGGACGTATCACTCTGAAACTTGGCAAACGTATGTAAAACAGAATTCTAAGACATTTTTTTTCGTGTGATTTTTTCGGAAAATTGATAGAAAACGTGAAATTCATAGAAAACGGATAAAAAAGGAGGTACTGTAGAAATCTATCTCCTCCTAAGGGGTTTTGAGGCTACAGCAATGAGACGTATACCATTATATTTGTATAGACCATACCAATCGAGTAACGTAGCCCGATTTTTTATTTATGCCTTAGTTTTTTTTTCTTACGCNACAAATCTAAAAAAGGGCTTCGTTACTCAATAGGTATGGTCTTTACGAATAGAATGGTATATGTCTCATCGCTGTAGCTTCAAAACTCTAGGAGGAGATAGGTTTTCCGTGACAAAAATTTGAACTTTTCAGGACAGCGCGACTAAGTTCCGCGCGCCTTGATATAGCCACTCAATATAGCATAGAGACCAAACTACAGGCTTCTGTAGCTTAATTCCACTCAAGGATGTTAGCAGCGACTTGCAGTACACCTCTCCGTAGAAGCGAACAGGGTGACTGAGCCTTGATGCCAGATACACTTATATATGTAGTCTAAGCGAGTGAATTACCTCCCATCTATTTAGTGAAGGAACTCCACGCCACGCCCCCCTTTAAAGAGCAGCCGTGTACGTAAAAATTCGCGTTCATAGATCGCAGTGGTATCGTTGAAAAGCTCAGAATTCCAGCTTTAAGATGACACTAAGCACGTAACTGCAGCACAACTCAAGTAGAAACTATATTTAAAATGCTCAGCAGCTAATTATCTTGTATCTAATTATTGAAGGAACTCCCCCACCCGCCCCCATTAAAGAGCCGTCATGTAAGTAAAAATTCACGTACATGGATCGCAATGGTGCCGTTCGATAGGGCAGAATGTCAGCTTTAAGATGATACTAAAAACCGAAAATGCCAAATCGAAAATTTTAGGGTGAACCTCCACCTTAAAAGTTGATGAAAAATGTTGAGATTTTTAGTGCAGCTTGATGCGTCGTTGCTCTTAACCCCAGCGATAATTAGGGAAATTCATATCGTATAAATTTATCTCGTCTAATGATAGCATTTTAAAGATTATTTTCTACTTGTTCTTGGATGAAAACTAGAACAAACATCTTACTGCTCAATGCAGCTTCTATTTTGAATTACAATAAATAACAATCATTCATTTTAAATTCTTTACATTGAACTCTCATATTTAGCAGCCGAATATGTAATTATGTGCAAAAATTGAAACGTTTACATTGCGAAGTGCAAAATTTGATTGGCTAATTGCTGTCCATTTTTCAACGGGTATAAATGAAATTCCCATGATCGCTAATTAGCTGCATTATGCAACGCGATATTTTTGGACTCTGGATGATGTTGTCATTCACAGCACAAAGGCAACGTGATAAATGCTGAAGCCGCATCATGCCTCTCGATGAGCAGGCCTAATGCATCAAAGGCCTAAATAAATTGTGTTGTTCCTGCCACCCAGAAAAATAAATGAAGCCTCATGCCGTGGCTCCATACTCTCCTAATATTTCCCTGTGTCCGGATCCTGCAAGATTTTCGAGCTTGTATTAATGCCACAACCGTGAGATAAGCAAAGAATTATGATTATTTTTGGCTTGTGCGATCGGGGCGGGATTTTTTTTGGAGGGGGGGAAGGGAGGATGCATATTAAGTTGTTTTTTTGCCAATCCCAACCGAGCCCATATACACCTGACCTAATACTTCAGGTGACTGATGGAGCGAGCGTATTTAATTTCTTAATTATCAATGTATGTTTTCATGTCTGCTATTTTTTCGTTATTTCGCTATTAATTATTCAGAGTAAGCAATTAAACAACATCCTGCTTCTGGTGACTGATGGATAAGACGTATATGAGTTCTCAATCATTAATGTATGTCGTTCTATTTTTCCGCGACTCCGCTATTAATTCGTTAGATTTAGCAATTAAACAAAATTTTGTGCGGTTCATTCCACAATGCAATGCCGCTGTTGGTCGACAGGAATTTTATATTATTCACAATTACTATACCTGCTAACCATTACAGAAGTGTCTACCGACCTTTCTCTTCATTAAAATTTTAAAACATTTTCTTGTGCAAAAACATGTGCAACATTTCATTAAAACTTCATTTCAGTGACAGAGTAAATTCAAAGCGAATAGAATTCTGGAGCAAACATCAAAATCCTCCATGAAAAATAAAATTTAAAGAACTATATCGAAAACTTTTTCGAGGCATCTTGAAGAAAAGAATAGTTCAGTCTTTCATATTTGCAATATGAGTTTCCTCTGAGTGACATTTGACAATATAAATTTTTTGGGAGTAAAAATGTGCATGTAAATTGCATAAAATTGACTTGAAATTGCCTAGCTACAGAATTCAATTGAACATTTTTGATTATTTTAAAGTAGGTAGGTTATCCTAGCGAGACTTCAGTGGGCTTGTTTGAGGCATTGAAACCCTTTAGGAATCACGATGTTTGTTTCCGATCATAAGTTCAAGGTGATTATGCAATTTTGATGAGATGATATTTCTCAATCTACTGATTATTTTAATTATTTTATTCCTCAGATATTGATAACCGCAAATAAATATCAGAAAATGAATCATTATCATTGTTATTATTATTAATATTATTATTATCATCATCATTAATTATTATTTTCATTATTACCATTATTATTGTTAATATTATTATTATTACATGTAACAGAGTCATATAAAAGAAAAATTAGAACGTGTGAGAATATTAATTAGTGTTTATCGCTTTAATTCGCGTTTTAACTAAACTTCCACCGCGCAAAAAAATAAGTCTTTGTTTTTCCAACAATCTTGTTAGAACCTGAGAAAGAAGCATTATCAGCTTATTAAAGGCTGTCTCTTTACGCTACACTGCAACATTTTCAGTGCGATGAGAGAAAATAACTGAAACATAATAATCTAAGTATTAAATATTTTAGTAAAATATTTTGTACAAATATAAATTAAGGTTTATTCTGATTTGTGTTGAAAACACGCGGCTGATGGCGCCGTAGCTACAAAACGTCGGGTTATTATCACTCCCTATCTATTATATTAGATAGGGACTGGTAATAAGCTACTGCATTAGTTTAAATTGTTTTGGATCTGTTTTGAAAGTTTAACTTAACTGTCGATAAAATTAACATTAAAATAAAGTTTTCGCTCCAAGTACCTAATCAAAATGACTTGAATATATATGAGTTTCAGCTGTTTTTTCATAAAATGTATGTTATTGAATTCTTTACATAATCTGCTAATAATAAAAAAAAACATAAAAGCCAGAGTGAATTTAATTTACATTAAGATCAAACATATTCTTCATGTAACATCTAACCTTTACATAGCTCATGTTACCTAGAGAATGCACCTATGACATATTCTCATCATAAGCATGTTCGGTAATAAATGAATAATAACCTTTAGCTTCAATAGAAGTACTAGTAATTTAGCTACACCAATAAATAGCAGCTGCTGTTTGGATGAATATATTTAATTATTTTAGGAATAGTATAATAAATTAATCGACATGTTGTATAGCTCAGTCCCAGCTTAGTTCACAAAATAATGGGTAAACATTCTGATATAATAGGGAAGATAATTGCATTTTATTTAAAGTTCAGGCATTTTGTTTTTTCAAGCATATTTGTTCATTATTTATTTAGTGTAAAATATCACTAATTTGTAATATAATCATAGGTAAGTAGGTATCTAATAAATTATCAGTTTCTCCATCATTTCTGCAGTTAAACTATATATTGTTATTATGTGTTTTATATATTCTTAACCAGCTCGTTTGCCAAACACACTTCAAGAATACGAATTCATAATAAAATACAATAACAATAAGATAATTTTCAGCTCGCATTCGTATCATTGATTCTTCTTGTATTTCGTAGCGTATGCGCAGCGAGCGTTCGTCTCCCCCTTTAAGGTGACCGCTTACAGACGACCTCAGCGGCTCGTACAGTCGCGTTACACGGCAAAAAACATATGCCCGCCATATTGCATATAAATGATGAGTACAGCCGCGTTACACGGCAAATAACATATGCCGCCATATTGCTTAGAAATGATGGGTACAGTCGCGTTACACGGCATATAACATATGCCCGCCATATTTCATAAAAACGATGAGTACAGTCGCGTTACACGGCAAATTAACATATACCCGCCACTTTGCTTAGAAATGATGAGTACAGTCGCGTTACAAGGCGCATAACATATGCCCGCCCATAATATATGCTAAAAAATATAACTCTGTCCTCACTGCAGTGAGTGACAGAAAAGCATTTTCTCGTTGACGAAAACGTGAGATCACGGACGGACAGACAGACAGACAGACGGAAGGACGGACGGACATTACGATCACAATAGGGAATTTCTTTCCATAAATGAGAAAATGCGATAAAAATGACGAGACTGGAAATTGAAAAATGTTGAAATTCCAAATATTTATGACACTTCTGTACGAATTTCGGAAGATACGGTTGCTGAAAATCTTATATTTTCGCAAAGTTTGTCTGTACAACTGGATCTTTATTTTAAATATGTTCTAGAACTTTTTTTAAAGTTCAGAGGGCCGCACAGTCGCGTTACTAAAGCACATAAGACATGCCGTCCTCTACTGTAAGGAAAGTATGAGACTTGAAATTGAGAAATTTGAAATGCCAAATATTTTGGACACTCTTGTTCTGAATTTTGTGGTGCCAGAGACGAATTTTAAAAATTGCAGTTGGGGAATCTTATATTTTTTGTGAAGTTATTCTGTAATAACTGTTACAACTGGATTTTGTCTAGAATTGGGTGTTAAAATTTTCTCTGATTCTAGAGAAATCAGTGTAAATACATGGAATGATACGAAAGTTAGCCTATTTTGATGAGATTCTGCATCTTCTAAATTAATTAAGGTAACCAAGCCCGGACCGGGCAAAAGGATAATGTGGTTCAAATCATCTGAATAAATTTTTTTGAACCAAGACATTAAATGAAAGCTGAAAAAACCTGGAGTGTCAGTCGCTCTTCCAAAAAAATGGCGTTTCTGGTGATTGAGACCGCTTATGAATTTTAATTTTTTCAATCAGGTGGATTTGATATATCTCTGTTGATATTTAATTATTCAAGAGGAAACGTGTAATTTAGTAATTTCAAGACAGCTTCCCTTATTTTATGTGCCCTACTAGACACTAGAATCTGTAACGATATTCTAATTGGAATTGTGAATTTAAGGAGCTAGCTCACTAGATGGTATCCAAATAATATTTTTGAGAAATTGTACGTACGTGAGACGTACAGAGTTGTTTATATCATGATTATTATCGTCAAGGAGTATTTCATCGTCAGTGCTCCCGTTCTAGCATCGTCTTAATGCAATTACGGGCTTGAAATGAGGTTTCACGTGTGCAGAAACTTTGGGGCACGAGAAAATGCGAGTAACAATTTTGGGTCAGCACTTGTTAGCGCATTTTCTCATTTATGGAAAAATGCACTATTGTGCTAGCCATGTCCTTCTGTCCGTCCGTTTGTCCGTCCGTCCGTGACTTCACGTTTTCGTCGACGAGAAAATGCGCTCTCTGTCACTCACTGCAGTGAGTATTGAGTTATATTTTTTTTCATCGAAGCTATTATGCTATCGTTAATTGTTTACGTGCTACATGACGTTACTAAGCAGCGCTTGTTTCCCCTTCAATTCTAATCTGCTATCGTGTTTTACGTGCTAAATAGTGTTATACTCAAGACGCAAACCTAACGAGCATCTGTAATATAATTTCATAAAATTATATTGATGTTATTAACTTGCATATCATATTTGAGGGGAAAAACAGCTTCGAGCAGCACCGGCTTGCGCTGCTGGTCTTTTTTCGATATTCTGGGGAAAATCTTTGACCTCCGGCGTTGTAAAGTGGATTTTGCTGAAATTCAATTTTGATTCACTACGTACGAAACTTTGAGATTTCGATGCGATACATGGAAAGTTTTTTTTTATGTTTTCCATTCTAATGTAATAAGGTTTCATAGTCTTTTATTCACTGAAACAAGAGAATATCAGTTTCAGATTATTATAAATGTATATAAAATAACTTCCATCAAAGTAAATTTCCCAAGCTGCCCTTCAGCGATAATATTCAATGTAAAATAAGTAAGTACCTAGAGTAGCAGTAGGTAATATAATAATTAATGCAAAATTTTATCCTAATTACTCATCGTAATTGGATTTGAGATTGATTAACTATTGCGGCAACATCGTCGTTTAATTAATTTAACTTATGTTAAAAAAGTGATAAAATTTTCCTGGACCTCGAGTGCTAATAAATTGTGTCTATGACACTTAGGTTCAGAATCCAGTGATTTTATGTGGCATTGAGTGCTGCGCTGAAGTTTTATGGCGTTAGGAATTGCTTTTTGTAACTTTTATTTACGGAAATTTTTATGGCACGACCAATGTCTGGCTTTATGTGATTATGAAATTTGTTTAACAACAAAATAATATTTTCATCTTGGTTTGCTTTGGTTACACTATCCGTTTATCTCTATTATTATTTTTTATTTTGATTATTTTCATATTGAAATTACGTAGCAATCATCCGTAAACGTGCGACGTGGTTAGTACCAACCTTGATTCCTGCGTAGTTATACAACATAATTCGATTTTTTCAATATTAAACAAAAAATGTATCAATAGTGTTAATAGTTTAATCGCCACGGGATAATAAATCAAATTCCTAGTTGATTTATTTATCCGTAACAGATAACTGTATTTTTTGACGACAGAGATACATCAACTAATCATTGTTCATATAAAGTTAAGCTTGCTTATATATGTTATATTAGATACGGATTAACATGCTTGCCTATAACTGGTTCTTTCTCCAAGTTGTATCTCGGTTGCTTCATGTTTGAGAGCTACCAATTTTCTTCAAAGAAAATTTATTCACTGACACGTTGGCAATGTCTCCTAAACCACAAACTGTGTTACGCTATCATATTATTACGGCCTACGCATAATTTTTGCGCAGAATGGCCAAAAATTTCGCAGTGTCACGGAGACAGAGAATGCGGCGAGCTTTTTCGACAATTTAACGACGGCATCCATCGTCTAAAAAAATTTAGATTAATAGTCTTAACATGAAAATTACTGGAGAGCAATAACCGACCGAGTATATATAGCTGATATTCCATCGACTATTTATTGAAAATAACATCTCAGTTTACTGAGCGAGAAGAAAAAACTTTTTTTCAGCGGGGGCGAATAAACTGGCCGCGGTGTAGTGCGGTAAAATGTTGCTGAAAAATATCGAAGCAATCACCAAGCTTGACTGCCATCCCCTGTACGCTGCGTGCGCAAGATTAGGGGGGCGAATGTTTAATGGTTGCTGTCAATCAAGAAGGTTTATTGCCGGACTTTATTACGAATTTGAGTTGGTATGTGGGAACCAATTCGCCAGATTTTGGTTTCGCAGAGTCGGAACGAAACAATGCTGAGATGAAGTAATATTGCAATGAATGATATTAGAGATGAGAAAAATGCTATGGATCTTTTAATTAATAGCATACTGTCTCTAGTAGTGCTTCTATCTAAGAAACGTATTAACATCGCCTTGTTTGATATGGGTATAAATCATGATATAAAAATATTACATGTAAACTTTCAGTACGATGTATGCGTAATTTTAAACATTAATTATGCGTTGTCTCGGTTCATTTGGGCTCATTGAGAGACGCAATAATTTTTTAGCTTGGGATTACTGCTTTTGATACGCAATTTATGTGACTGAAAACAATACAGCATAGCTAATACTGAAAATACGAGGAATCTCCATTAAATTTGTTTGATGTTCTTTTGTCCGTAAAAAGTTAAACAAATGTTTTTAGTCTGCTTTCTGGAATTGATTGGCATCTACTGGAAACATTCCATAGATTAAACACAACCAATTATTCTCAACTTAATCATGGAACTACGTAATTTTACCAATTCTAGGTTCAGAAATGCATTGATTGTCATAAAAAATTAACCGTAAATTTTGTGGTAAACAAAGTTTTCCCAAACTCATTTGTGTTCCCTGGACTCCAACCGTTCAAAAGATACGAATTAACGGTTAATATTGTTGTACAGCTGACAACAATGTTCTTGTCAGCTGCACGAGATATTTAATTACTGGCTTGACATGATATTCAATATTTCAGTAACCTCTTGCATCTTGTGCATGCAGTAAAGTATATAAAAAGTATTACGTCTAATAAGAGATAGTTATTGTTATTACCATTTGAATCCAATGACTTGATATCGCTCAATTAAAGCTTTATAGCCCATTTTTCCACTTGTATGATTGCATCGTCCCTGTTCAGAAATTCTAAAATGTCTGCCCATACAATCGCGTCCTAGAAATTCCTTGTCGACTACATCTTTATAAGATTCCTTCCCCACATTGAGTATTCCTTTATAGAAGATCATTCTCCTATAGCTCAATCATTCTGATTAACAAGAGGAGATACTAACCACAAAATATCTCGATTATACCTCGTTTAAGAAATGCTTCAGATCCAGAAGATTGCACCCCAGTTTCCCCCCGTTGTTCAAACTTACCCTCGGCAACCAAAGACCAGACTTTGAGTGGCAGCGTCTACATTGCTTGTAAACCTGGTTTGGGAACAAAATAAGATTAAAGGAAGTCTGTAAACTTGATGCAAAATAATATAACACTATTTCTGTAACTGCATTTGGCTTTCTAGGTATTTTTTCACTCGTGTTTATATGTACACAAATCTTCAATTTGTGGTCAGGTAATGATTCAGTTACTTGAGTAGGTGATTAGTAAGTTCCACGAATCATAAGTTTCGCGAACGAGCACATTTCAGTCCCTACGTCAGCAGGTACTTCAGTAACCTACGTCATTTATCATGATTTTACATTCACAAATGAAAATTTATGTAAACGAAGTATGAATATTTGGTTTACTGCGCAGTATTATTACACCGGTAAAGCGATCCACTGTAAACAAGATTGCCCACAATGGACCACGGCGCGAGTGAGGTGTAGGTGAGGAGAGCCGCGCGACACGTCTGCCCGCCACCGAGTGTGCCTCTCGAATGAACGATTGCGCCTCGACCGTTCATTTATATGCTCGAATATTCATAATATAGAAAAATGTCGATTAAACGTGCGGTTCCTAAAACATTGCCAAATTAAAAATTAATCATTAATCGAGCAATGGTGCTGTTTCTAAAAAAATTAAAATTTAGACAATTAAGTAAGCAAACTTACAGTTTTTTCACATTTTTCAACAATTGAACAAAATTAATTAAAAAATTTTAAGACTTAAGAATCATGACTTATTTTATTAACCAACAAGTGTTCAAATTAAGATGATTTTGTTTTGAGTTCCACAAGAACGTGTTTGTAATTATGGCATCCAGAAATGATTATGTATGCATATTTAAACAATAAGAAATTAATATTATTAATATGCGAAATGAATATAAAGGCATATATAAACGACAAGTAATTTATATCCATAATAAGCGAAGAGAAGTATTGATTAAATATTGCAATCAAGGGACATTTGTCAAATCAAGGGATATTTGTTTTAATCAAATAGTGCATTAGTTCTAATCAACTGGCCAGTTTTGAACACTCTGAAAATTATTCATTCATGTTAACAATTTCATGAAGTATTGCATATACTGTAATTGCCCCCTCCTAATTCGTTAACTTTGCCTACAAAAAAGGAAAATCTGTGTTAAATGCCAATTAGAATTAATGAATCCATATTGGGAAGGGCTAATAATGTATTTAAAAAAACAATATTTTACACTAACCTTGCTTATGATGATCATTTTCAAAAGAGATTGTCCCAAATTGCTCAGCGGCACACATTGTATTTGGTTTAAATTATCCAAACATTCACTCAGTCAACCAATAAATTAGCTCTTTTCTTTATAAAATATATTATTAGGTATTTCATATTTTTTTATTATTTTAAAAACTTATATGAAATCGTATAGTAAAATACATATTGAAATTCCTTTAAGGCTTGGTCGCTTCTGTAGGGTCAATGTTGACACTGTCGAATTTTTTACGCTCAAAGTACCGAAAAAAATTAACGGAATAAGTAACTTCGTATCATCATCTAGTACATGAGGCTTCACAATTGACTAACCTGATGGTCAATGTGCGACGAATACCATTACTTATTTGTGTACTTCAGTGGTTCCCAAACTTTTTCAGGCTGGCGCCCCCTTTGGCTCCCTAGTGAATTTCTAGCGCCCCCCACAGACATACGCCTCTTTCTTGAAATTTAGTACGCTGCAATTTTAAAAGAGAATGGTTAAACACAAATGTGTATTTCACAAATTGAACCCCATTAGTGAACCAATATGCTTTTCAGCTGTTTAACTGTTTCAGCACCAGAAACCTAGGACGTCTCGGGCGAATTTACGGCCGGACTCGTGGCCGATCTCACGACCAATCTCCAAATTCAATTATCAAGTAATATCTCTCAAACTAATGAGCGCAGATCTATGAAACTTTGAACACGTATTCATCAGAACCTAACGGTGATGTTTAGCTCGCGTTTTTTTTTTATTTCACCTTCATTCGTGAGTTATGCGTATATTGCGAAACAGGCCGAAATTCGCAGTGATCAAAGAATTTCTTTTAAATTATTGAACAGATTTCAACGATATTTTGAATTTTTAAAATATATGAAATATTGAAATATTTGAACAAACAAACGATGGCAAAATTCAAACCATTTTCACGAGCTAAACATTATCGTTAGGTCCTAATGATTACGTGTACTATGTTTCATCGAGTGAATTTGGAAATTGCCGTGATCACCGGCTGTTAATTTGTCAGAGACGTAAACGCACGTGCTGTGTACAAATCGTCAAACAAAAGTTCGAACTTCTGACATCGATTTCGGACTACCGCCCCCCTACCGTCCTTTTCTTCCTTACCGCCCCCCAAAATTTTTCCACCGCCCCTAGGGGGCGATATCGCCCACTTTGGGAACCACTGGTGTACTTTATTCATTTTTTAAAGAAAATTTGCATACATTTAGCAGTAAAAATAACAAATGTTCGGTTACAGAATTTCTTGACATAAGTAAGGGCAGCCGCTTAAGGAAATCTAATAACTAACAATGGGACAGCGAGAAAATAATTGAACATGCAATTTTAAATAAGAGAAAATGTTGAGGTTAATTTTTTCTTGACAAATACTGCCATGAATTTGAATCGGATAAAAATGTACGAGACACTCTAGTGAATATTGCAAAAACACTTCTTGAATGGGTGAAGCGATTTTACATTCACGTGATTTGAATCCTACTTTTTTACTGTACAGGTTAGCTTGACTGTTTGCTTTAGCAAATTTTTTACGTTTGATGAAAATGAACATGTTTCATAGTCATTAATTTATTTATTCAGTTTTTGATGAGTGATCACTGTACTCTTGTGCGATTAATATTAATATTGCTGTATATAAACTAATTTTGATTATAATAATTAGGTTTTGCTATCAGCTCTGATTGGAAATAAACTTATTCTAATATCCCTAATAAACCCTCAATTATATTTATGACTGAAACTTATATTCCGGAGAAATACGATGAGAGTACTGCCCCATGTTGCCCTATTGGTTTTCATGACTAAACAAATATGTGGTTAATTTTTCTATTTTCATATTAATCCCAGATGATAATACCAACTCTTTTGCTATAGAGGGAATTTAATTTAAATTAATGTTTGTTTTAATATTTTATATTCTATCATCCAAAAATGAAATTTGTTAAGCATATTAAATGATATCGGCACAATGATAATTAAATATGTAGAGTCTTTTCCGTAGACTCTAAATAAATTTTGTTGACGTAAGTTTATTGATGAAGGCATGGGTTTTCTGCTCAAGTTGTATCAAAGTTAAATTAGTATATAAGTGATTCTAATTATCTTGCGAGCATAAAAATTATTTAGCTAATAAAAATAATATTATTTTACGTCAATATCAAAATTTCCAGTATTTATGCTCAAAATCATTTCTTACAGAATCAAAAGAATATTATCAACTACAGTGGAGTTTGGGCCTGTTAATTCTTGATGAAGATTGATTTGCAATTTTTGTTTGATGTTTCATCATAGAGTGAAGATCTGTCTCGCGGAATCCAATCAGAGGAAACTAATTGAAGTTTGATCAGAACTCATCTCCTCGTCAGCTAATCCCAACAAATCAGTCAGATTTTAACTCGTTGCCCGACGAAGCGTCCAAATCTATTTTTTCTGTTGCTACCGAGAATGCAGGAGTTGAATTGACAAGTTCTGATAATTATATTCAAGCACGACTGATATTTATTTCTAACTCATCTACTGTCATTCAATAAATGATTGAATATTATTTGACCGATTACTGAACTTATTCATTGCCGACATTGCTCACATACAATTATTTACTGTTAAGTATGTTGGTCAGTCATGAGGGAAATCAAGCATGTCGATAAATTTTTATTGAATTATACCGGATATTATCTGTTAGCGCCGTTGGGTTTAGCGCCTCGTGTTGACAACAGCACAACCAAATGTCATGTCTCTCCGCGGATGTTGATCTCCCTGCTACATTTTTCCGAACTTGTCACCTCTGTGAACATTCTCGAACTTGCCATCCTTACTCGAACATTTACTATAAATAACTTACGTTTGAGTCAATTAATTTAATGGTACACCGTGATTTAGTCTGTAAAGGTGTAGACGACTGTCCAGCTTAACTTGTTCTTATAAGCAATTTTGCCTTCATTTATAGCTGATGTGATGAGAAAACCTGTTATAAATAAAAACAGTGTGCCTATATATAATTCCTATTCTGGTAACTGATCATATCTTTTTCCCAATATGCCTGGATTATGTAATATCGATGTTAATATCTTGAATATTTTCCGAGACTTATTCCATTATATTATGCGTATGCACATTTTTGTCAACCAGGTGGGTGAGAATTCCACATTAAATTGGAATTCCAGGAATCTTCCTGGACTTGAACGTTGGGAATTGGTTCGGCATCTGCCTTTGCATCCACCAGTGACGGGGAACATTTACGGTTGTCATCCACGGCATGTTTTGACAGGGGTATTTTTAGCGCATTTTCTCATTTACGGAAAAAATGCACTTTTGTGCTCGCCGTGTCCGTCTGTCTGTCCATCTGTCCATCCGTCTGTCCGTCCGTCCGTCCGTCCATGACATCAAGTTTTCGTCGACGAGAAAATGCGCTCTCTGTCACTCACTGCAGTGAGTACTGAGTTCTACCGTATCCCTAACAGGAACCCTACCAAAGTTTTTTCTGTTATTAGTCGTCTTCATTTATTGGCCATCGATGAATATATGTCAACAAAAAATGTTAATTAGATTGTTGCTTCATTACTTATCGTTAATTATTTCGGTTTCTACTGTGCAGAATCTGGGTTTAGAGCTTTATTTTCATATCGTTTTCCCCAAAATTGCGAAGATTTCATTTCTTCCCCGCAACATTGTGAACAGGTAATCGAGTTTATGCGAGTAGTTATTTTATGTCGTGACATAACATGAAATATTTCTTATACGCGTGTTGCAACAATATCTAATGCAAAAAAATTATCGCGTATATTAATTACATATGAAACTGAGATTCAACTTCTATAAAATGAAATTAGAGTCATTCAGATTTGATGTCAACACTTTTGCCAATAAATTTCAATCTGTATCACCATCCTCAGACTAAAAATAAAAAAATTTATTGCGACTGTACGAAAATTGTTAGTTGAATTTTCCTCAATCTGCACTTACGATGGAGGCTGAATTTTTCGTAAAAAATAAAAATTTGAAATTATATAAGACAATGCTACTTAAATTGCCAACATTGCTTTTAGAAATTAGTATATAATAAAATGAGTTAACAGTAAACGAGACAAGACATTAGCATATCACATTAGTATGTAATTATATGAGACAGAACAGTTAACATGAAAACAACATTGTTGTACGAAGTAATTATCTGATGATTTGAGCAATGTGTAACGTGAGATTTAAACCAGAAGGTAAAAATTATTCTAAATTTACAAGTGAGTATCAACTCGGATTAGTGTTATGTGGATAAAACACCGGTAAATCCATCACCGGTTAATCCATCACCCAGTAGCATCCTGCTCTCGATCCTTTTGAGACTTTTAGAACATCGGCTCTTACTTTTTCCTTTCCCTGACCCTACGAATTCCTACTATAGAATAACGAAAAAGTATGTAAATTAGTCAAATGCGTAATTTTTTTTATATATGTTGCAGCCAGCGTAACATCTTTCAAAGCATTATTATTCAGCCTTATATTTTATATTATTATTGTCGCAACTGCGTATATCGTTAAATATCGCTTCAGCTAGAGCTTCACTTTATGCGTGCAACGTAACCTAAAACTTAGCTTCGTAAACAACGTCAACAAATCATCTTCACTAACTTACTCCATTGCTTCGTAGCCAAGTTTCGTCCAGCCGTCGTTCCAAACCTTACGAAAGCAATTTAGTCTAAAACTATTTGCTGATAACGTCATAAAGACTTTCTTCGGATCTACGTTCTTCCAGGTTCCGCTGTTAAGGAGCCTCTAAACTTTACAGCTTCGTGAGAAAATAAAGCCCGCAGGTATGGAACGTTTCTTTCAAGTGACATGACCGCCGTGTTGAAGTTGACCGTTCAATTTCGAGAATTTACATAATGTAATCTTTTCGTCACGCGGTGAACGAATACAGTAGTTTCCAAATAATTTTGTATTACCTTCCTCTTTGTGAACACTTGACTCAAAACGAGAATTTCAGGTATTGCAAATAATTTACAATCTATCTATTCAACCTTTAGAATCACAAATAAGACAACAGAAGGGCCATAAGTCCAAGAAATTAGTTTGAATATAATTGTACAATTTGAAGCAGTATTTGCATCAAAATAGCCGATCTAGCAACATTCATGGGTGTTTTCTGATTTACTTCGTTAGGGGGACGTAAGTAAAAACGCTATCATAGCTTAATTATTAAAGGAACAATTAAACTTGAAATCTAAAATTTTGCTTGAAACCCGTTACATTACTGTGTATATCTACCAAGAACGAAAGGAGCTGGCAAAGGTACAACTTACTGCTCTGTTGTAAATCAGAAGCTCTCTATATATGACGAAAAATTGAAAACTTTCTTTTTAATTTTACAGATTACTGAGTTATAGTGAAACATTACTCCATTTACCCAGTCCATGTAACACAAATAATAATTAAAGTTTTCGAAAATTTTTTATATGAATTATGAATCAGGTATTAAGTTTCAACACTGATGTCATTCAAAGAAAAAACAGTTTGTATTGAAATTATTAGTTTCGTCTTTTATGGGGTTCAATAACCAAGGCATTTCAGCAAGTAAAACCCGGATTCTTCAATCAGTAATTTTAACCTACAAATTACTATTTTTTATTAGAAAATTCATCAACTGGCGATGAGTCACTCATCATTTGCATGACTCACTCATGCATTTATATTGAATTCTCTCATTCACTCGATCTGTACACCTCTTTTGGTAAACCCTATGTTCAACAAACGGTCGAAAATCGAATCAGTAATTGAATTATTAATAAAATGTTTCATTTAATCTAAATTCAAATGTTTTTTTCTGTTGCTTTGATTCGATATGATAAGATGAGAAGTAACTGTAATGATAGAACAAAACCTCTTTCCTTCCCTGATGGAAGATGCATACGGTATCAGGAGATGCATTCGCTGATGTTCACTGCCTTCTGCAGTTTCTGTATTAATGATATTCCGCCTTCCGTGTTATTGATTTCCATCAGAAACGAGTCGATAATACACAAATTAACAATTTCCTAAGTTTACAAATTGAACATTCACGCCCCACGAGTGTGGTTATTTGACTTCAAGCTTGACATGCAACTGTAAATTGAATTTTCCTTGCTGTTTGCGGGGGAAATTGAAATAATTTTCAGGTGCTGGTGTTGCTGCAATTTAATCAGGGAGTGCAGCAATGCATGCCAGGTTTTCAGTTCTTTGTGTTGTGAACATTTCTGCAGCCACACCTGTTGCATGGCTTGTAGGTCTCACAGAATCTTGAAGAAGATAGCGTCGACCGAATCAAGACTGGATTTATCTAAGACTAAGTGCACTGTTCTCTTGTGTTTGGTGCGTATAATGCATTTTTTTCGATTAATGGTATCGAAAATTATAATTGAACCTGGAATTATAATCCAGATATTGGTATAAGTCAAGAATCAATTATATATGCTGTATACATACATACATAATTTGAATCAACTAATATTATTCATGGAGCACATTCAAGTTAACCTGGAATTGCTGACTGAAACAAAGATTGAACCAAAACAATTCAACGGATCAGAGATGATTTCTGTGATTCATAGATCAATTATTTTTTAAATGATCTTTAAGAAATCAGAACTGATACAATTAAAGCAATTTCTTTTCACGCCTCAAGGCGTTAAAGCACATTTTATTGATTGAAAGAAATATAAGGATGATACTAATGAATTTAATGCTTGGATGGAGTATATTTTAAATTAAAAGTAAAATGCGAGAATGAAAACTATTAATAAATTATAAAACACATGGGAGCGAAATTCAGTATTCAGAAGCAGGAATAATCCAGGCAAGGAAAACGTGCTAGTGAACTATATGACCAAACTTTATATGGAATACGTGAAAATTGATTTATATTCAATATCACAATTTTATAAATTACATAACTTGCACAATGGAAAAATAAGAAGCGAAGAGACTCTTAGCAATATAAGCTGGTGAGTCGAATAATTCCCAACAGAGCGGTTTTGATCTGGCTATCGGAACACATTCGACGGTCGACCGTCGGGCACCCAATATTCATAATTTAATACTAATACCACTTGAATATTCTTGGGCAAAATTGAATGAGAACTTGTTAATCCTGTTTTTCAGGAAAAAGCTTCTGCAATATTTTCAAATCATTTGAAAAATGAATGTAATCACAAAACATCCATCATTTGTTAAGTATTCATTTGCATGCCAAATTTCCAATACGTATTCATTTGTATGCCAAATTTCCAATACGTAGCAGTTACTAAGATAACCAAGATTACCAAGATAACCAAGGCTCATCAAAGAGAATAAATATACTCTTGTTATGTTTTAAATTCGTTTGTTATGAAAAAATTCTACATTCAATAATTGGAGTTATTCGCAGGGATCACTGTTTACACATGAATATTACCGCCGAGTTTGCTTAACAATCACTTAAATTGACGGCCAATTTCTGATTCAGGCATGTAGACGATATTTCAGACTCGGATCGAATTTGATAAAATTACATTCTGAGCAATTTTGAATGATGAAATGAAATCTAAGCTCTCTTAGATTTCAGTATAAGATGAAAAAAAGATGAAAGACTTGTTCGTTCGCATTAAATTATTTATTTTAGATATAATTATCCTCTCAGGAGAAAATCAAGTTAACAAATGAAAATTTTCTCTGCAAAATCCATTGTTTCAAACGAGTGTTCATCCATGTGGCTCCAGAACTTTGTTCCGTTGACATTACGCAACACTTATACATAAATATTGGAAATTGATATTCTAAGCAATAGTGAGCAAAAATCATATATTCCAATCCGTTAACCACTTTCAAACAGGTGATTTTCAAGCGCATTTTAGAGTGCCATAAGCATCATGAAAAAATATTCAAAACTTCAATTCCCGGTCGTAACACATAGTTTGTACGGATACTGCCTTACGTGCGAATTTTCTTAGGTGAGATCTAAGCGACAAGATCAACGTTTAAATGCTTCAACACATTCACGGAGAATATGATTCGCCTTCATGGCTACAAGGGGAAGCTTAAAACAGACGTCCGTAAAATGGCCATCAGCCGAAATGATGGCTCTTCTAAGGATTCATTTCTAACCGTAATTTCGTTGAGGCACAATCGCGAAAGTTTTAGGGAGAAGAAATGGTAAATTTTAGGACTGTCTTTAAAACCAGGGTAACTGAAGGAAAATTGAGAGACTCGCAAGATTTAAAACTCATTCAAAAACAGGGTCAAATATCTTATTAGGAAAAAAAATAATTAAAATATAAATAAACATAGGCTTGGAGCAAATAAAGGATTTTGTTATTCAGCGAGTAAATAATTTTTGCACACACACATCTTACAGTACTAATCAATATTTTCAAACGAACTATTTTATAATTGATTGACAAGATTTTAAATAAGTAATATAGATATTCACTTACTTTATATATTACTTATTAAGTATTCGAATGTTTGTTAGGCAATTACATTTTGATATGAGAGTTCGACCGAGATCAATGATCTCATACTCTCTTCGGAAATAAACAGGAAAGAAATTCGGTACGTTTTCCAGGAGATGTAAAATTTGAGAATATTCATCCGCTCAATTTAAATCCGACGTGAACAAAATATTAATTTAGCAAAATATATTTATCATTTACATTTGCGAAATGTACGCTGAATTTTCCGTTGATCCTTAGAGAGAAATCTTTTAAGAATTTAACATATTTCTCGAGTTTGGAATAGATTAGAGTTAATTGTAGACAGTTATTGCTTAGTTTCGCAAACGACTACACCTATAAAACTGAAATACCCACCATCACTGCGTACTTTTATAATTCACTAATTTGGCGACTTCCATTGAGATGGAAGTAGTAGTTCTACAGTAGTTACACACTACAGTAGTTCTACAGTAGTTATCGGTTAATTGCCTAATGCATGAACAACGAGACCCACGTACTCGATATTTCTGTTATTACTGCGCAAATATAAAATTAAAATTTATCTCAGGTTTGTGGTCGATTCAAGTGCATTTCGTAGATTTATCAGTTAAGCACCTAAATGATAAACAGGTAAACTCACACACTTCAAATTAATACAAATTCAAGTAAAAATATTAAGACCAAAAAGCAGTTTGATATGAAAATAACTTCCGATTAATAACAAAAATTATCGATGATTTAGATTTATAATAGAATAAAGGTCAGTCCATTCGTCACAGCTTGATCACGATTTTCTTCAATATGTCATCCAGGGACTATAGTTAAATAATATTTTTAATTTTAAAGAACAATTTTGCGGATTTTTCCCTCCACGTATCCAAAAATAAATATTTATTTCTCACTACACTGACCCTTCGAATGAAAATCTGATGACCACGTCCGGTCAATGCGCTGCGGCTTGGAAGAATATGACGACGCCGAAATAGCAACACTTCGAGCCCAGTGGTCAACCTTTGAGTGTCTAATTTTAAACCCTGCAGTTTGCCGGATATCAGCCCAAATTACTTTATCGTAAATTATTTCGATATTTCATCAATGAATGAATATCAAAAATTTCGCAGCATTTTTGCGTGAAAAAAAATGCTGTAAGCATCTCAAAAAATAAAAACTCAATTCGAATTAGATCGGCATAAATTTTCAAGATAAAACACCCCGGACTTGAATGAAGAATGTGAATTATCTCTTTAAATGTTCCGTAAATCTTATCGTGCAAAATACAAATGTCTATTATACCAAACACAAAAAAAAGTTTATGGAGGTAGATACCAACAAACTTTAATTCGTTAAAGTTTGTTTAATTCTTTAATCTTCTCACAAGCATTCACTGCATGACAAGTTAAAAAGAAAGAGTCAATGTGATACACATATTAAGACTTGCAATACCATAAGATGTCAAGCAAGAATTAGGCATTCAAACTTATAACATACAAAACGTATACAACAGAAGTTACACAACACCTAGATTAATCCAGCAATAATTATTTATTAAAACTTATAACTTCAGCACGTCAGCAGTTTAAAACCCACACCGTCATGAATATTTAGAAAAGCACAAACACAGCAACTCTGTAGCGCGGCGCTGGCGAGGGCAGTCGTCACTTAGAGTCTCACTGCCTCCAGGAGCCATACTTTCAAAATTCGCTAAGTGAACGTAAGTACTTATGCTCTATTTTCTTGTCTGTGATTGGTGGATTTTGCTTGAAAGGCCGTCAATGAACGTAAGTACTTACGCTCTATTTTCTTGTCTGTGATTGGTGGATTTTGCTTGAAAGGCCGTCAATGATTGGCTGATGAACTTACGATCTCTTAACTTTTTTGAAAGTATAGGCCCAGGTCCGCTGTGGCGCGCGGCGCTGGTGAGGCAGGCGTCACTTAGAGTCTCACTGGCTCCAGGTCCGCTGTAGCGCGCGGTCGCTGCCGCGGCTCTCGACACAGCAAGACCGATGTCGAGCGCAGCGTCGGGCTTAGCGAAAGTGCGGCGTGTTGTGGTTATTGAATTGCAGTCTAAGGGCTTTTATAATTTGTTTCTTATGTTTCACAACTGTTATAGTTCGAGTTCTGTGTTGTAAAACAATTGAGTTACTGGTTTTGTGGCGCCCGGAGGAGATTTTGAGTGGACCGCTTGAGTTTGGAACTGTTTAACTCTGAAATTTTATAACTCTTTAACTCAGGAATTCATTTTTGTTTCACTGCAATTGGAGAAGAAGCGTATTTGCATGCTCGACTTTTGGATTTTTATTTCAATGTGAGTGCCCAGTTACATTTCCAGTTCCAGTTTTAGATTTCGGACCACACGAGACCAGACGCAAACGCCGTAGTAGCCCAAGAATTAACTTTGACTGAGAGAAGAATTACCTTTGACCGTGACTTTTGACTGAGATTCGAGGAAAATTTCAGTGATTTTTCGCATTGTATCTCATCATGGCTTCTGAGTTTTATGTGAGGATGGCCTCGGATATCGAGTTGGGTAAGGGGTTGTAGAATATAACGTTTCTAAACTTGGCAACTTCGGCTGTTGACCGTACATAAACAGTGATGCTGTCCGTAATGCTAAACGGCTACGAATATACAGTCATTCAAGTGCCATTATTTGGTTTTAAAAATATTTCCCTTCTGATTGCTATTACATGTAAGATAGATTGACATTTGGAGAAGTAAAAGAAAAATTTTTATTTCATATTGTTCTCGCGGCGTTCATCTGTATTTATCTGAATTCTGGCTCTATCATATTTGTATTAAAATTTTGAATTTATTGAATGAACCTTATATTTTTATAGTCTTTTCCTAATCTTTGAGACTTCGAAATTACTAGGTAATTCGTGAAAATAATACATCTGACGAGAGTGCCAAATTGTGAATAGAAATTGATGGAATCAATTTCAATATAACCACTCAAGGATTTTCGTAGCATTTTGACCCGGAACTACATTAAATTTATTTTCTTCACATTATTAAGTGGTGCACAAAATTTATTTTTAATTTTGCTGATTCATATGCAAGAGACTCAGTATAAGTCAGTCTGTCTCACGGTATTACCGTGAGAATTTTATCATATCGTCACTGCTGCATTTCAACAGAACCTCTCCGTTGCATAATACCGCATCTCAAGCAGGGCATATTTTTGGTTCAAGCGGTGAACAGGAACGTTGTCGGAGAAATGGGATACAAAGTTTATTCAAATCAAACTCATCATTCATTCAACGGTAATATCCTCATCTTGATCACTGTAAGCCTGATGATAAATTGGTTTTATTATTTCTAATAATGCAGAGAATTTCCTAGCATATTATTGTCACTGGTTTATTTAAGGTGTTATTAAATTCTGAACTAAAAAATGCACCGTGAAGGGATGTATATGTGAAGCTTTTGAGCTTTAATTATCTTCATACATGTTTCAATAATGAGCTTCATGTAAGTAAAGGAGTCGTGTGAATTTCAATCAAAAATAGTGAAAAAATTGAATGTGGCTCTATTTTCTGTGTCTATTCAATTTCTATTTTCTATTCTATTTCTTCATGAGCAGCCATTTGAAAAAAATAAATCCTGCGACCATAAAATAAGGAAAATTCCCACAATGTGGCAAATATACTGTGAGCGCTTTAAAAATTTTGATAATCAACATTCTTATAAGTCGTTTAATCATAATTTAACAATTGTATAGAAAAATTCCGCTTACAGAGTCATGGCAGGATATTTTAGATCAAAATTAATATTGGAGAAAACGCATCAGTTCAGCCTAGCTTGCATTAATAAAAAATAGCGTATGAATTTAAAAGAATTGTTTTTTGGCATTCGATTCCAACCATCATGTTTCGCAATTCTCAAAATAACTTTCACTTTACGCATAAATTTAAAGTTATCAACTCAGCATCGTGATAACGCTAGAACTTTCCCTACTCTACTTTCTAAAGAAAAAAGTAATTACTAGCACCCGACACTTGATATTGTGTAAAAGAAAATTCCGCACCTCCGTCGTGGGTTCCCTACCTGCCGAAAATATCTTATAAGATGCTGGAGGCCAACTGTAATAATGAATTCCTTCGTTGCACGTACATCGTCGGGGCAATATTTTGAAATATAGGACTTGGTAAGGACTTAATTTCGTTAAAATTTTCGACGACTGTGCATACATTAATGTCCCGGTCACAAAAAAAAATAAAACTTACAGCGCCATCAAGTTCTTGCACTCTGATATATAATGTATCACTGGTAAAAAGTTCTCACTGAGAATTTTTTATAGTAATAAATTACTGTAGTTATTACTCTATTAATTATCTAGAAATTAATTACTACTACTAATTCTAAATAGGGATAAATATGCAAGTTGCTTAGATTAAGTAAACTTTTAATAAATTCCCATAAAAAAACTCTTTCACTTAGAGCCTCGACAACTAAAAATTTCCCCTGTCGAAGGTAAGATATTTCATCAATGCCAATTCATCGCACTGAAGTGGAAACGCTGTCTCAAGTTTCTGGACTAAATTTTCTCTCATCAGTCCAAGTCGGCCATGCAAATTAGCTTGGAAGTTTTTGGTTGTTTGCAATTCCTAAGCAGCCTTTACGTTTTGTAGTCTTTCATTTGAACGTCGGAAGCATTCTTGTGTTAGTTTCAAAGTTAGCTTTTAGTATTTTTGACAAAGAAAACAATATTAGGGTTTGTCTTCACATCATTTTCACCTTAAAGTAAATATAATTGCATGGGCTCCTCTGAAAAAATTTTCGTTAATCATCAGTCAAAATTAGCGTTGCACTGGAGGTAATCCATAGAAATTTATAAATCAACACTATGTTTATACGTAGTCAATTCGACTTTCACTGAGACTCAATTAAGCAATCAACTTATACCCCATCCTTCATCTAAAGTGTTTTTAAACTGAGTCATGCATGAAACACTCAAGCAAGCCCATCAAACCGATATCCAGAATGTGCAGAATATTTTACTTATCACCCGAAATTTAATTTGAACATTAAACAATTTTTGAAATTTTCTATTTATTATTAAACTGCTCAAGCTTCTTGCATCATGAAATCATTCCCAAATCACTAATTTCAGGTCTAGGTAAGAATATTAGACACAGTAATTAAGAATTTATAAACACACTAATGTCGACAGTAAAGTAATTTCTCTATTCCTCTGAACTTAATGTTTACAATAATTCTGATTTTTCTATTAATTTGCACTTAATGTTCAGAGTAATTCTGATTTCTTTATTCATTTGCACTTAATGTTTACAGTAATTCTGATTTCTTTATTCCTTTGCTCACATATTATTAGGGACGTTCATGACTTATGAAGCTTTTTCGTCCATCGCAACAAAAGTCGAGTGCGGGAGAAGAAAGAGACAGCGTCCCATTGGAGTTTATGGGGCTGGCAAT